>NW_025736875.1:0-750 GCF_021292245.1 Micropterus dolomieu
CTCTCTGTCTTTAAATGAAGGACAAACTCCACATCAAACGTGGAAGGTTTCCTGCTTCTGCTTTATTTCTCTCCGCAGCGTCACGTCATCCTCCCTGCAGCGACCTCTCACCCTTTCATCATTTTTCTTTTGTTCAAAGCAAAGTCAGACTTTTGAAATCTAAATGAAGGCGTCATTAAAGGGAAGAACTTCTCAGAGGAAGATGCAACAAGTGAAAGCTGGAATAAATAAACCTGTCTCTCTCCCCGCAGTTCCTCCGGAGCTCACCGTCCCCAGGGGGCGCTCTCACCTCATCGCTCAGGAGGGCGACACTGTGGACCTGCAGTGTCTGGTCTCAGGGAAACCCAAACCCATCATCCTGTGGTCCCGGGTGGAGGAGAGCGGGGGGGCGGCGGCGGTGGCGGCGGCGGCTCTGATGCCGGACGGCTCGGCTGAGACGGAGAGCTACGACGGCGTCCTGAGGATCAGCAACGTGACGAGAGAGATGAGCGGGACGTACCGCTGCCAGACGAGCCAATACAACGGCTTCAACGTGAAACCCAGGGAGGCGCTGATCCAGCTGGTGGTGCAGTGTGGGTAACGCACACACACACACACACACACACGCGCACACACACGCACACACACACACACACACACACACACACACACACACACACACACACACACACACACACACACACATACATACCACACTCTCGCTCACTCCCTAGAGGGGTTAACCCTGATCCCCATTCATTTACATTGAGT
>NW_025736876.1:0-1519 GCF_021292245.1 Micropterus dolomieu
TCTAAATGTTACACTAACACTGTTTTTACACTCTTGGCATGTTAGCAAGTTATTACAGCCACAGTAACTCTGTTTAAGATCCACAACTTACCTGAAAAACCTGAAGAAATAATCAGGAGAGTGATGAAGGGCGTTTCTTCAATGACAACTAGTGTGAGGAAAACCCAGGATTTTATCAGCCAGCTCTGTGGGTGGAGACAAAAGCAATCAATCTCAGGCCATCAGATTAAGACCACCTTGTAGATCACAGATTAACACTATTACAGTTGTATGATAATATAGTAGAGTCCCTTCTTGTTGGGGCGGATTGGCCACCAGGAATTTCGGGAAGAGTCCCGAACGGCCGGTCCATTTCAGGCCGAACAGACTTTTTATTTTTCAGTTTCTTATGTTCAACTTTAAATGATCCGTGACCACGCCGGCCAGCTGCTCAGCTGCAGCAAATGCTGTCTGTCAGAATGAGCCAAACAATTCTTTCAATATTGAGGGGGGATATGAGCGGCCCGTCCAACTTGGACCGATCCTCATTATTGCTGAAATCTGATTGGCTCAACGGCGCCGATCAAAGAAGTTTCCTCTCAATACGTTTTGTATTTTTTTTTTAAAGGTTCTTTATTGAATTTCAAACATGACAGAGAACAGAACAGTTCCAAAAAAACACACCTAAATAGCCTACACATCACACACAATTATTAAGAATAATTACAAGGAAACCTATACATTAATAAAGTGCTTACCCAACAATAGAAAGTGCCAGGTGCTATAGAGCTTAGTGTCGCTGCTCGGGGGCTCTTTCCCTCATAAATCCAGTGAGCTCCAGGGTAGAGACTGCATCTTGTCCAAAGTTCTCCTCCTGCGGAGTTCGGTCAGAATCTGCTTCACGACCATGTCACTGTCTATGACAGTCTGGTGAATACTTAGGGCGCATCTAGTTTTCCAAAGTTTTTGGCAAACGATGCTGATGACCAGTTGAAACAGTTCTTTTTTCTTTGTGGGCATGATTTCTTCGAGAAGTCCGTATGTAACAGATCTATAATTACGTATGAAAGAGAGTCCAAGACCATCTAAAATGTTCCAGACCTCCTGAGACCTATAGCAGTCCATCAGGAGGTGCTGCTGTGTCTCATCCTCCTCACAATGTCTCATCGGACATTCTTTTGTTTTAACAAAGCAACACCAGGACACCACCGCTCTGACTGGGAGTCTACTGACTGACATGAGCCACCGGGCGTCCCGAAGGCTCTCAGAAAGTGACTTTCCCCTTAAAATTTTCCTCACCTCGGTGCCATCGCCAACCGCCAAATTCGTGTAATGAATAAAACCCCCATATTTGTAATCTTTAATTTTTATGAAAATAGATTTGCTGCTAAAATCCACCCAGTCTATCTGTAAGTGCTGGTGCTGTGCAATAAAATCCCCGTAAATTAGTTTGTAGTAGGGACCCTGTCTGGCCCTGCCTCGTCTCTTTTGCCATTTGGCGGGATCACCCAGCCAGAGAGCGTTCCTGGAGATGGCTGTG
>NW_025736877.1:0-703 GCF_021292245.1 Micropterus dolomieu
AGACCTGTTGCTCTCGACTCGGGACTTGATCTGTTGTGACTTGGGACATGACTATAGACTTGTTGGTGTTGACTCGGGACTTGATCTGTTGTGACTTGGGACATGACTTTAGACCTGTTGCTCTTGACTTATGATTTGACCTTAGACCTGTTGCTCTTGACTCGGGACTTGATCTGTTGTGACTTGGGACATGACTATAGACTTGTTGGTGTTGACTCGGGACTTGATCTGTTGTGACTTGGGACATGACTTTAGACCTGTTGCTCTTGACTTATGATTTGACTTTAGACCTGTTGCTCTTGACTCGGGACTTGATCTGTTGTGACTTGGGACATGACTTTAGACCTGTTGTACTCGACTCGGGACTTGATCTGTTGTGACTTGGGACATGACTTTAGACCTGTTGTACTCGACTCGGGACTTGATCTGTTGTGACTTGGGACATGACTTTAGACCTGTTTGTCATGACTTGGGACTTAATCGCCAATCAGAAATACTTTATTTATTCTTGTGTCAGAGTTGCTCACACTGCACATCCAGGGAAAAAGGAAAATAAATAATAGACAGTTGGTAAATAGAATATTATATATATATATATATATATAAAGTAGACCGTCTAAAAGTATTGGGAAATGTACAGCAGACTTACAAAGACCACTCACCATCAGCTCTGTCGCTGCTAGGTGATCGTTTGTCTCTGTTA
>NW_025736878.1:0-3057 GCF_021292245.1 Micropterus dolomieu
AAACATTTTAGGCATGTGTAGAAAAATGCAGTAAAGTAGGAATGCTTTCAAAAATAGACATAATAGATTTTTTTCTAATCAAAATCTAAATCAAATCAGTATTTGGTGTGACCAAGCTTTTCTAAACAGCTTCAATTCTTCTAGGTACACTTGTGCGTAGTTTTTGAAGGATCTCAGCAAGTAGGTTAGCTCAACAATCTCCTCTCAGTTCATCGGTGGGTTTAGGCAGCCTCAGTATCTTCTCTCTCTTTCTCCATGTAATTCCAGACAAACTTGATGTTAAGATCAGGGCTCTGTGGGGACCATACCATCACTCTCAGGACTCTTTGTTCTCCTTTATGCTGAAGATAGTTCCTAATGATTTGCACTGTATGTTTGGGTTCGTTGTCATGCTGCAGAATAAATTTGGGGCCAATCATTGTCCTCACTGATGGTGTTGCATGATGAAGTATCTGCCTGAACTTTTCAGCACTGACCATTAATTCTGACCAAATCCTAAACTCCATTTGCAGAAATGCTGCTCCAAACTTGCAAGGATCCTCCACCATGCTTCACAGGTGCCTGCAGACACTCACACTTGTACCGTTATGTCTAGGGTAATTAACACAAAGCCTTGTGATCAGCATCAGTTGCTAAAGCAAAAGAAAATATGCTGCGCTCACCTGAATTCATCACATTCTGTACCTGGTTCACTCTCTGCAGCTGCTCTCAGAGCTTTTCCTGCTGAAGCTCTCTGAAGCAAGAGAGGCCATTTTTCATTAGGTCAGTTATTACCTTCTCAAAAATATGTCCAATAATGTTAACTTACAGTCAGTAATCATCCAGACACAGTTTAGGTGCTTTTACATTTACTGATTTTGACTGTATTTTGACATGTTGCATCGACAATGATGACTTGTAGATATCTTGCTTATTGATTCTTTTATGTTGTTCCTCAAGTCGCTTTGGATAAAAGTGTCTGCCAAATGAGTAAATGAATGGTTGGAGATGGCGACAAGAGAGGTGATAAGAGTCCCATAGGACTTTTTCCCCAAATAAAAAGCAGATCTTTTGTCACCAAGCCTCAGTTAAGAGGCTCTGGGAGCTGCAGTTTCCTCCCACAGTCCAAACACACGCAGGTCAGGTGATCTAAAACAACAGAACTTGCCCACAGGTTAAATATGTTTGTTATCCTGTGAAACATCTGTCCATCCATCCTGATATCTGTATAGTTCAATTCATGTGACTGCAGATGTTTAGATGTGTGTTTGTGAATTTTAAGGAAAAAGCTAATTGTGTGTTTTACATTTGTGCAAACAAAAGACTCAGTTCATGAGACATGTGGGACACACATTGGAGATCAATAGGTCCTTCACAGTTTGACAAAATTGTCCTGGAATCCTTGCATTGCCTCATTGCCGGGGATGGTTGGAACACAGGTCAGTTGGAACACGTCCAATTTCTTCAATCAGGCACAAGTTATGAATTACCTGATCTCTGCACATGCTCAGTTTAGTTATTATTCCACATGGGGAAAAGTAGCACTCTGTGGCAGGACAGCCAGTATTAGAAGGAAAAAAGGTATTTTGAGGAATGAAATTATCATTTGCCTCCTTTGTAGTTAGACTTAAACTTAAATCATGTTTCTTGCGTGTATGTAAATATAATTCATGCAAGTTGTTGCTGTAGGCTGTAAGGTATGTGGCTACAAGAGTGGGTCAGTTGTGACAATAATGTTGTAATGTTTGGTTGTATTTATATTTCTTTAAATGTCAGACCTGTAGGCTTCTCTGTGGGCCCATGAGGCCTGCACTCCAGGAGTGCCACATGTCTGTCACCACCATACAGGATAAACAAACACATATTAAAATGCAGTTGGTGCACATTGCACATTTTGTTAACTTTTATGTTCACTACTATGACTGACAGTATACTAATATAATTTGGGAGGAGACTGAAGGCTGGAGAGGGAGGGGAGAGGAGATGGAAGGGTGGAGTAGGATCATTGGGTTAGGGTTAGATGAGAAGGGCCAGATGAGGGCAGTGATGTAATTTCCAAGGTTAACTCTTTCACATCATCAAAACCTCTGCTGGAAAGAAGCCGAAGGATTTCACATACAGAAATACAAATGTCACACAGTTTAATTTACGTTGTAACACTGAAACTCAGAAAAAGGAAGTAATGAATATGATTGAAACCACCAAAACAGGGTGTCCCGGAGGTCTAGAAGCTGTATTTTTATTGAAAAAAACTAAAATAATGGAGGAGTATTTGATTATTATTATTATTATCAGGGCCTGAGATGGGTCACTGACTGGCAGCAACATTGATTTTGATGCATTGTTATTTTTTTTGCAGTGTCACATTTTAAGAAAAACTTACACATTTGTCCCTAGGGACAAAAAATGGCTTCTTCCCAAATACTGCTGTAAAAATATTATAAATTAATATCTTTTTCCACTTTCAACAACTAAATCTTTCAAAGCTACTTCAGCCTGAAATATACATATCAAACATTAATTATGTTTGCAACATTGATTTTGATGCATTGTTAAGTAAAAAAAATCTTAGCTTAGCTTATGATGATATATGATGATTTTCCCCGAGCCTTCTCCTACTACAAGTAAAAGTTTTTTACCCACTAACCCTGTTGTGTTATAAAAATAAATTAAAAAATCAGTTTGAACCAGGAAAAACTTTTACTTTAGAAAGATGAACATTATATTGTGAACACTGCAAGATGAACATTGAAAGAGAAACATGGAACATTCTGGGTGTGAGAGTCCAGCTCAGGTGGAGCAGAGTCCTTGTAAGCCTTCAGCGTCTCCCATGCAGGTTTGTCACGGTCACAATATGCTGCAGGACTTCATCCGTCAGCAGCAGTGCAAAGCTAGATGTCTGGTCACTGATTTGGGCGGCGGCATAGTGTGTAGGTCCTGGAATCAAACCTTTGGCTGCTGGGACGTAGTGGAGCGTTGCATGGTTTGTGGGAGACCAAAGTATTTTCCCATTTTTTGAAGTCCATCCTGCCGCTGCTTCATCCATTTCACCTCCGCTCTCATGTTCAGATGAGTCTT
>NW_025736879.1:0-1014 GCF_021292245.1 Micropterus dolomieu
TTTTTAAAAACTAGACTACTATATATGCATTACTCAAAAATCCCAAATAGCCCATGAAATAAGAAACAATAATCCAACATTATTAACTTTAAGCAGCATCTAGTGTGCAAGAGGACGACAGCAGAACAGTTTCCCCCAAGTTGACAGCTTTGGGTGACAGAAGGGTCACTGAGGGGGCTCTGTGTGTGTGAGTGTGTGTGTGTGTGTGTGTGTGTGTGCGCGCGCACGGAGGGGAGCAGAGCAGGTGACAGGTGAATTATTCGAGTTGACGAAGTTACGTTACAGAACGCTGAAATAAAACCGTGTTGTTTTGTCGCAAGATGCAGTGACAAACACCAGCGGTGAGAAAACTATAAATCGCTATGACGTTAGAAGACGCACACACAGTGGATATTTTACAAGAAATGATCAGGCACATGCTCCAGTCTAATTGAGCACAGCGCTATGTTGATGCGTTGCGCAGTTTTTTATATCATAATTTATATTCGGGCATGGGGAGTGTTAAGTCAGCGCGAGTCAAAAGGCTCAAGTCCAAGTGAAGTCACGAGTCATTGCTGTTCAAGTCAAAGTCGTGTCGCAAGTCTTCTTTGATTTTGTCAAATCTAGTCTAATGTCATCATTTTTGTGACTTGCGTCTGACTCGAGTCCAAGTCATGTGACTCGAGTCCACACCTCTGCTGTTTATTATGTTTACCGTTGTTTATTTTTTCCAATTGAACTACCTTGAGAAGCAAAATGGTTTCTTATCATCCTGAGGTGTTGTCGTGCAAAGTCAGCCGAATCTGAAAATGTTCTTTTGGCTTGCATACCAAAAACTTGGAAACAAATGGATTTATTATAGTGTTGTGTCGTTCAAAGAACGTTTCGTTCATTTGACCTAATCTTGTATGTGAATCAGGAGTAACGGGTTGTCTCTGTGAGTAATTCGTTCATTTTCACGCATGCGTGAATAGTCTTGGACTCTTACGTTCACTCGTTACACAGCAGCTGCAAGGTCTCCGTCAGCACAGGAAA
>NW_025736880.1:0-785 GCF_021292245.1 Micropterus dolomieu
AGTGCTCCTCGTCGTTGACTTTCAGGCCATGTATTTTGAGGTTCCAATGCCTCTTGTACCTCTCTAACTCTCACTCTTTGTTTTAGCTCCTCCTTTCTTTAATGATACATGGAATTTATTTCTTTTAGAAAGTTCATCTCCACAAGTTTGTCAATGTTAGCCACCATGATGGTGTTATCCCTAAACTTCGGTCAAAAGGTTATTCGAGGGCTCAACTTATACTTCACGGAAGTGCATGCGCTTTTCCAAAAGTCTACCATGTTAATTTAATTTGTTTGACTGATAACACAAAAGTTTTGGGGCAATTGAGTAAGAGCTTAGAATATGCAGCTTGCCTGGTCCGCTAATCTTGCCGTTAGTCAGCTCGCAGTAAGCTCACACGGGTAGACTGTGTCCGACTTGTTGGCGCCGTTTTTATTCTCCGCCCCTAAAGTCACCTGCAGCTCATGTTAGACTATCAAGTCGGCGAAAGTCAGCCGCTGTCATCTCGAACACAGACTTCAGGACCTGCAGAAACATCTATAATAAAATCACGTTCGCACAGTATTAATAACTTAGACAATACTTGGGAAACTTTGTCTATTTAATGTCACGTCTGTCATCTTGAAGAGTCAAAGTCGGCCTGAGTCACAACCAGAACCAGGTTACTGTCAGGAATCGCCACAAACATCCTGAAACACAGCAAGTTACAACCAATCAATCAACAAACTCCCTCTTAAATGCTAAGAGGAGGAGCAACAGTGAAAGAGGAGAGCTGCAACGTCACATTCCTTCGAATCAAAGTG
>NW_025736881.1:0-741 GCF_021292245.1 Micropterus dolomieu
AAAACATATTAAAAATAAAATAAATACAAAAACAGTAAGCGTGTGTGTGTGTTTAAAAAAAATATATGTGTATTAAAAATTAAAATAAAATAAAGAAAGAAAATGGTAAGCGTGTGTGTGTGTTAAAAAAATATAAATATATTAAAAATAAAATAAATAAATAACACGGTAAGCATGTGTGTGTGTTAAAAAAATATATATTAAAAATAAAATAAAATAAAACAGTAAGTGTGTGTATGTGTGTGTGTGTGTGTGTGTTTAAAAAGCAAAAAATATATTAAAAATAAAATAAAATAAAATAAATAAAACAGTAAGTGTGTGTGTGTGTGTGTGTTAAAAATAAAAATATATTAAAAATAAAATAAAATAAATAAATAAAACAGTAAGCGTGTGTGTGTATGTGTGCGTGTGTGTGTTTAAAAAACAAAAAATATATAAAAAATAAAATAAATAAATAAAACAGTAAGTGTGTGTGTGTGTTTAAACAAAAATACATATAGATATTAAAAATTGAAATTAAATAAATAAATAAAACAGTAAGTGTGTGTTATTATAATAATATATTAAAAATGTAATAAAAATAAATAAATAAAACAGCAATGTGTGTGTGTGTGTGTGTTAAAAATAAAAATATATTAAAAATAAAATAAAATAAATAAATAAAACAGTAAGCGTGTGTGTGTATGTGTGCGTGTGTGTGTTTAAAAAACAAAAAATATATAAAAAATAAAATAAATAAAT
>NW_025736882.1:0-496 GCF_021292245.1 Micropterus dolomieu
TGACGTGAACAAATCAACTCTGACAGAGCTGCAAAGAAAAGGAAAACAATGAACAAGAAACAGGAACAGGATTTTAATTCACACCTTCAAAATGTTATGTAATGTTAACATCAGAAATGATTTAACAAAATTATCAAAGCTGCTTTTTAAAAAAAACAGGGAAAAGAGCAATGAACAATGGGAGCCTCAGAGTCTGACTGACACACTTTGAGCACATTTATACTTTAGGGCAGCATGTGTGGGAGTTTTAAAGTTTTTCCCTATACGTCCCCTTTTTTCAAAACTCTACACACAATTCGCAAACTGCACACACAAACTGCAAAATGCCTCATATCTCCTTCAAAATGTAACACTGCATTCAAAATGCCAGAAACACATCCAAAAATGAAGCACTTGCGTCAAATGGAACAAAAAACACATTTTTCATAATAGTAAATTTTTGGATATACCACATGCACACTGTTGTTCTAAATCTAAAGCTCTTTTGTCTTTCTTA
>NW_025736883.1:0-666 GCF_021292245.1 Micropterus dolomieu
AAGGAGAAGAATGTCTCTTCTTCAGGATCTCTGCGAGCACAGCCTCCTCTTCTCCTCCTCCTCGGATTGATGGAAGTTTCTTTGCCAAGTTTTGTTGGAATCCCAGCTTGAACTCAGAGCACATCTCTTTAAAGCTTTTAATCTTTTTGCTTTTCTGGCCTGATTTTTGGAAGTCTTACTGTCGTTCAGGTATTTGGCCGATCCATCAACCTCAACCAGTCCACTCAAGAAACTTGCCTTCAGGGAAGCTTCAACATTTAGAGCTGAAGATTTGTCCTCAATTGATTCAGATGCAACAATCTCAAAGTCAGTGTTCGGTTTTGGTCTTTCTCCTTTATCTTTTTCCAGGTCATCGCGGTCCCACAGCGTAATGCCTGCCAAAAAGAAGAGGAGAAGTCAAACTGCCTTTTATTGCATGATAGTAAAGCATAGCTTTTAGACACAAAATCAGAGAAACACTACTTTGGCTTTTCTATAAGAACTTCTTCTGTGTTATAAAGAGGATCAATTCACAAATTAAAATAGCTTCTTCCTGACATGCTTTAAAACAAAACATGTTGGTAATCTCTATCAGAACAAGAGACACATGATTTTCAGATAATTAAAATGAAGCAAAAGTGATCAAACGATCTGAGATGAAAATGTTGTTGAATGTGGCTTTAAATC
>NW_025736884.1:0-804 GCF_021292245.1 Micropterus dolomieu
GGGTTGGTGCTCGGAGCAGGAGCAGCTTTATAGGAGAGGTGGCCTGATTGGACACTACCACTGCTTGCTATGTCTGGGGGGTGGCTTTATTCTCTCCTTAAATATTTTGGGGTTTAGATTTATATTATATTTGAGTATTTTTGAGTTAAGGTTAAGTAAATGTACATTTCTTTTGGAATAAGTTTTTACATAAGTATTGTTGTGTTTGCAGTTATGATGTAGTGTTGTTGTTGTTAGTCTTCCCCTGTGTGTCAAAATTGGTCTGATCAGCCAATATATAAGTCCCCTTTGTTTGTTGTATAGGAGGTCAGTTGTATTTTTGAGTCTCTTATGTTCAGAGCTTTAGTTTGTTTGTTTGTTTATTTGACCTCTTTTAAGGGCCCAAAACTTTATCTTTTGTTGTAATGATTTTTTTGGTAAATAAAACCCTTTTGCTTTAAATTTCCCTCTTGACTCCTCATGCCTAACTGCCTGGTCCCACACACATGGTGGCAGCGGTGGGATTAGCCAGTTGAGGAGTACAAGATTTTTTTTTTCTTCTCCATTTTTGGGAAACATGCGAGGAGGGAGAGTGACAAGAGGTGGCCGGACAGAGAATAAGAAGACTGAGTCAACCCATATAGAGAGAGGACACCAGGTGGAAGGTGAGGATGCAATGGAAGGTGAAGCACTAAATGGAGCATCAAGTGCTGAGGATGAAGATGGTAAAGAACCAACGCTGAGTGACTTGGCTGGGATTATGCGGTCATTTATGGGTCAACAGGAGACCCGGGAAGCAAAATTGAGAGAGGAAGCCAACCGCCA
>NW_025736885.1:0-425 GCF_021292245.1 Micropterus dolomieu
AGTGCTGAACCAGAACCGAAGACGGGCTGCATTATCATCTCTAATTCTTATCATTTCAAGAGGTTCAGTGTTTGATGCTGACTGAATGAAACATCAGTAAAGCAGCTGTCACACACTGCTGGGGAATCTTTGGGTCTCTGTAAATGATATCAAACAGAGTCCTGTCTGGACTTGCTCTGTATAAAAAGTGCAGCGAGAAGCCTTTTGTTATGAATTGGCGCTACATAAATAAAAGTGAACACATTTAAAGTAACAAACCTGGACTTTAACATTTATCTGGGCAGGAAAAACCTCCTGAATCCCAGAGTGGAAACAAACATCATGCTTATTGTAGAAAGACTCACAGAATACTTGAAATAATAAACTCTGTCTCGATGTGGATCTGCAGTAGCTAATCCTCAGTTCACTGCTCCTGCCTGAGCACC
>NW_025736886.1:0-2221 GCF_021292245.1 Micropterus dolomieu
GAATCAGGTCTGGTGCAGTAAACGTCTGTGTGTGTAGCTGAATGCAGAAGTTTACCTGCCACAACAACCAGATGTAAGGTGGAGTTATGACGTCCTCTTCTGTTCTCAGCTTCACAGTAATATTTCCCACTGTGTTCAGCTCTGAACTCGGTGATGGTGAAGTTCTGTCCTGATGCTTTTGATGAGTCTTCGTTCTCCTTGTACCAGGTATAATTAGCTGCTGGGTTAGCATCACTGCTGCAGGTCAGAGTCACTGAACTGCCCTCCACTATTTCACCAGAGGGACTTGCTGACACAGAGGGAAGCTTTGAGGCATCTGGAAAAGATCAAATCAATGAACCAAATTGAGGATATATGTGTTGAAACGGGTAATAGTTATGTGTGTGGAAGCATCTGAAACTTTGGAGGTGGTTTTGTGACTGGCAGCAGGCAGAGCTGTGTGTTGGACCACTTGAGTTATTCAACTTCCCTCATACATGTTTTAGGGTAAACAGAGGTAAGTTATATCACCCAAAATATTTTATAAATACTGGAGTGATACTTTTCTGCAGGTGACTGATGTCGATACTGTAGCTGCACGGGGTTAAAAAAAATTAGTCCTTCCCACAATTCGAACAATGATGCCATGAAACAAAATCCAAAAGAAAAAGTATTTTTGTTTCCAGCTAAATGTATTTGAAAAAAACAGAAGAAGACAGGGTTGATTAAAGACAGAAGCCTTTGGCCACCGCATGCGTAGTAGAAGTATAACCGCTTGGGAAAAACGCTTTTTAAACCTTATTTTGGGGCAAAGTTGTCAAAGTTTTTATGTCCCGGTGACCTCTATAAGTGCAGTTCTGGCTCTCTCCCCATTCATTCAGATAGGAACCTGGTCTTGTTAGTCGAAATAGCTGCCCGGAGGCGTTGCCAAGATGGCGGCCAAGTGGCAGGACCTGCCTAAAAGGACTTTGAGTTTACTCACATTTCACATTAACAGCGTATTATTAACAGCTCGTTCTCAGCTGCACAGTAATACTCTCCAGAGTCAGAGGACTGGATGGAGCTGAAGACAAGCTGTGGTTCTTTACTGAGAGGATGGAAGTTTATGTTCTCCTTGTACCAGGTATAATTAGCTGCTGGGTTAGCATCACTGCTGCAGGTCAGAGTCACTGAACTGTTCTCCACTATCTCAGCAGAGGGACTCAGTGACACTGAGGGAAGTTTTGGAGCATCTGGAGGAGAAAACATGATCACATATAACATTTCAACATGAGCTTGAGCTTTAACAGTGCAGCATATTTTAATTAGACAATAATCCATGCAAACACAAAGTGGCGGTGCAGCTTGATTTCCTCCAACAGAAACTACATGGGTTCCTGTTACCATGGATACAAGTTTGACACTTTGATACTATTAAGGGACAAGATGGTCGAATTAAGTCCACAAAACAAACCAAAACACAATCAGGGAACATCTATGACGATTGCCAAAGTCAGTTAATGTGCAGTACAACAGGTTAAAGGCTCCACCAGATGGTGTCATGTCAGTGGAAGACTGGATGTAAACTCACACACTGAAGGAGAGCGAGACTTCTCATTTCCTTGTACAGCACAGGAAACGCTGTCTGCAGGATCAAAGAAGTCTGAATAAGAATTAGATGTTTGTCCCAAAATACTCTGTCCATTCTTGTACCAGGTGTAGTAAGGATGACCAGGTAGACGACAACTGCTGTGACACTTCAGCTCTGCCCAGATATCAGACGTGTTGACCTGTAATCTGCTCACCTGCACCTGGAGATCTGATTATGTGAATAAGAAACAGAAGTCTTCATTTAGACTCAACTGTCAACACACAGACGCAGTTAATGATGATTAACACTTGGAAATATTCAGATGAAATGTTACCTGTGACAGACAGAGTGACTCCAGGTTAACCAGTATATGTCCCACCTGGTTGGTTTGTTATGAACCTGAACTTGTACTCAGCTGAGTCGCTCTCTCTCAGGTCTGTGATTCTCAGAGTGCAGCGGTTCTTAACAAAGATATACTGATACAGATCCACAAATTCACCACCTTTAAACCAGAATCTTTTCTCAATAGTAGTATAAACGTAATTAATGTAGGATGGATATGTGTAGGTGCAGTTTATGTCCACAGTTGATCCTTTGAAGGCACAGATCTCAGTAGAAGTGTAAGTCACTCCCCAGCCATTCAGACTCTGTACCCCTGTAACACAGAGCACA
>NW_025736887.1:0-303 GCF_021292245.1 Micropterus dolomieu
GCAGTTTGTGTTTGAGAGGGAACATATTGTTATAATCCTGTCATCACCACTCAGATTACATCATACAGTTTGTTATTATTATTATTATTGTTATTATTGCACCCTATATAGTGGGCTCAAATAATCCCAAAAAGCGGGTGATAATCAATAGTTACAAACCCAGATTTATCAATACCACTATACAATCTATAAATTATAATTATTATGTGGTGTATAACATATGTGCATTTGACCATTACAGTTTAAAATAGCACTGTAGCAGCAGGACAGAGGGTCAGTGACCTCTTAAGGGGGAGTAATGAT
>NW_025736888.1:0-709 GCF_021292245.1 Micropterus dolomieu
GGATGTTTCAGCTCTCTGGATGTTTCAGCTCTCTGGCAGCTCTGCCTGCTGTGTGTCACTCTCTCTCGCTTTTTATGCAAGATTTCTTCGTCCACGCCTGTGAAATTTTACACATTCTCAAAAAGTTTTGACTCCCCAAACTGGTCTTCTGTGGCCTTGAGCAGTGGATTAAGTAACTCCTACTTTTCTCAGTAATTATATATTATAATGCAAAAGAATGCAGGTGGTGACGACAATAGTAAGTAAGAACAAAAGATCAAAAATATTATTTCCAATTTCTCAAATACTGATACAAAGGATTATAAATTGTCATACAGGATGGAAAAACAAACATCACTTACACTAATATACTAAATTCAACAAAGTTCTCTCTGGTGTTTGGTTTAAATGCTCAGAACAGAATACAGCTTGTGTTATTGTAAGTGAATGTTTTAAATTTCCATATTATTCAAACCCCAATCTGTTTCGCTACATTGCATTGTGGTCAAATTCATGCTCCTGTGGCCTTGATGGCCTTAAAAATGCACCAAGAGGACATTCTGTCATAGTGAACTTTGACCTTTTTCATCCTGAGGGGTATCAGGTGCACTTAACACTATAACCACAACAGATTTTCTCTCACTCTGTCAAACAACTTCTTCAAATCAGACAGCTCCTTATATACAAAGTAGAAGGTTGTTTTAAAACATTCTTATCGGTGCTGGGCAAC
>NW_025736889.1:0-4862 GCF_021292245.1 Micropterus dolomieu
CTGTAAGAAATAAAGAAATCCATTTGAACTCAACCATCATGATTCTCTGAGTCTCTCCTTCTTCTGTCTCTTGTTCTCGTGCTCAGAACTGTCTGAGTTTCTTAACTAGTGCTTTAGTAGAGAGACGCTGCAGCTACTTCCTGTGGTTAGGATGATGTCACTTCCTCATTGAAATGTAGTTTTCTCTCATCCACAGTGACTGACAGAGACTCCAAATTCTTAATCAGCAATATAAGATGCAGCAGTCAGTAAAGAGGTCAGAGGTCACAGCAGCATGACAAAGATCCACTATCTACAAACACATACAAAGTCACTGATTATAAGTCAAACCACTATGTTTCTGCATTCACTGTGCCAATCTAACACTGAAACTTTAACAAATCCTGTCAGCTCAAACTTTATGTAGTTGCTGCTTTTTCAGTTCACTAACTCTCGTGTCATTTCACATTCCAGTTTTTCCTCCTGTCTGCAGCTCATCATGCAGCCCCTCTTCACTTGCCCCTCGCCAGATTGTTTTCTGCCCAGCTCTCCAGGGTTCTGCCTGACCAACTAGTGTTTGACCCTGATAGCCTGTTTCCCCAGACCTTGTTTCTCCTGCCTGTTTGGATTCGTTTGCCTTCTTCAGACTGATTATCTGGTGTTCTGACTCTGCCTGTCTGTATCAAGTGAAAATGAAGTTTTTATATTGCCCGTCTCTGAGTCATGTGTCTGTCTTCAATTCGGCCAGTTTCCTCTGAAATGTGACAAACAAACTATTTTAAGATTCATACCGAGTCTCAAGTTCTCACTTTGCCCAGTCCCACGGTGTATATTTAACAATGACGTGTTTCACCACCTGAAAAGATAAAGCAGAGGAAGTTGAAGATTGCAAGTTAAGATAAAATGTTTGCAATAATGCAACTTGGTGTCTTTAGATAGTGTTTACTAGAAAACAGACAGCATTCCAGCGGGTCGGTCTTACAGTCCATGTTTGTCCTGCTGATGAGAAAATCTGTAAACTTTCAGACAACCACTGCATCTCTCTCCTTTCTCACTTTTCACTCAAAAGTCTCTGTGCTGGACCAAAAGTGGGCTACCCCAAACACTGTAAAATCTAACACGATTTTTCAACATAAAAATATGAGTGAAAGGGCTGCCTTAAAATTTTACCTTAGGTGAAAAAACCCAGTTTGTTCTTCCAACATCACCAAATGTTATGTTAAATAAATATCCTGTGTTGCATAAACCTTTAGCTTGGTTGATGTGCATTAGTTAGTCTAATGAACTAAGCAGATTAATTCATCTTAATTTAAATAATATGTTCTGTCAACATCGGTTGTAGGTTCAGTTGACTTGGCTTTGTCAGTTGCTTTAACTGCTCATGGTAGTTCTTTCAACTTTAAAATTTATGTCAGCTCAATTAAAAAGGTTTATTCAATTAACAAATCCATTAACATAACTAATGACTTGTTGAGTTAACTCTACCATTGATTCAATTGTACACATTTACTTAACTACATTTTCAGTTATTTACACTTCAACATACATTTCAAACTGGCTATTTGGGTTGGGCCGATAGATGATGCCAACGTCTATCGGCGATGGCTGACAGATGGTCGATGGTTGAGCAGGCATCGTGATTGTAAAACCTTGCCCCCCCCCAGCGAAAAACAATCTCCACACTCAGACACACCAGAGGCCCACACCTCAGTTAAACACACCGGCTTGCCCCGCCTCCGTCTCCTCCTTTGCCCTTCTGCTCCACTTTCTTCATCAGCAGTACGTTTTATAAAGTCGCCTAAAAGACACAGAACTCTTTTCCCGTATTTTTCCACCCGTGATCTGTTATCAGCAGGTGAGCCTCTTGTGGGCTTGTTAATGACGGAGCCTATAAAACAAGTGAAACCAACATCTGTGTGTTCACTGCTGCTTTACCTGGTCGTGCTTGT
The DNA here is from genome assembly GCF_021292245.1 of Micropterus dolomieu. Classification (NCBI taxonomy): domain Eukaryota; kingdom Metazoa; phylum Chordata; class Actinopteri; order Centrarchiformes; family Centrarchidae; genus Micropterus; species Micropterus dolomieu. Next base: position 1,929 of record NW_025736889.1, read on the forward strand.
AAAACATCCACCACGACTTGTAGCGTCATAGGCTACCAAGTTTTTAACCGAGTAAAGTCCGTGCAAGTGAACACATGCACATAAGACGACCGCTATCCCCATCTGAGCATCTGCCCCCGATGCCATCGCCCATCCCGATGTTTCAATGTAGACATCGCCCAACCCTACTGGCTATCTGACTTTAATAATTTAAATTATGCTATACCCTAATGAAGATCACTTCAATTAAAAGGATGATTGCATTTTTAATGAGAAACATGACAAATACCAATATCCATGCACCTTAACATTTATTGATCAAAGATGACATTTACTTCTGACAACAGAGGCCAAAGTCTATCACTTTTTCAACCTGAAGGTTCAGGGTTTAGGATCTATTGGTAGAAGTGTTACGCAATATTCACAGGTATGTTTTAGTTAGGTGTCAAATTGCCTGAAGATAACTTTCTGGTATCTTAGAGTGGAAGTGGGAGCAGATAGTTGAAATCTGAAATGACATTGCTGTTGCCACAAAAATCCTACACACTGATCCTTTAAAGACCATAACTAGTCAGTGGACAGCCACAGAAACATACCCTATGCCATCAGCCATATATGAACAGATAAAAACGTGTGCAGTCTGCATAGAATAGAAAACACTGAATTGTAACACAATATTAGTTTGACAATAAAACCATTTCCAAACAATCATGTGTTTGTTTTACAACTCAAAATGATGCAACTGTTCTACATTGTTTGCCAATAACACTATACAAAACAAAGTGTATGAATTTAAGCAATGAAAAAAAAAAAAGAAATACTGTTAAACTGCTGAGACAGTACTGAATGCTTCAACACTGTCTACTAACAGTATATTTCTTAAACCACGCACAAGTGAGGAACACTGTCCTCCACCAATGTTCATGAGGACCTTTTGGGATGACTTCAAAGATGTACCTCAGTTCCCTTGGATAGTCTATGTTGAGAGCAAAAAGAAAGCCCATCAGTATGGCAACGGCATTCGGGATGTCCTTCAGATCCGAAGGGATCACTTCTTCCTTGAGGACCACCGACATGTCAAGAAAGTCTTCTGTCTTTCACCATGCCGATTTTCATCCTCTTTGTAAATGCATCCTCGTCATCTGTGGACTACAAGAGAGCATTTTTTTTTTTACTATCTTTGTTCTAGCAGTTTGTTTGGTAGAATCTACATGCAGAGTCAGAAAGTCAATGATTGAATCTCATATTAAGAGTAAAAACTGAAGAGAATTTTTTGTAATAAATTTTTTTTGTAAAAGTAATAATTCTATTTATCGACTGATTCAAATACCACCTACATTTTTATACATATAAATTCATAAAATTAAGCATTTGAGAAATGGTGCTAGCTTTTGATGAAATTACATATGAAAACTGTAAAATATAAATCTTCCTGTTTGCTGGCGTCTGTCTGGTGCACGCGATGATGCAGTGAATATTATGATATTCTCTCTGACCAATCAGCAGTCTGTCGTGTTTTCACGTTACATTTTAGTATCCCTCAGCTTGCTTGGAGGTGAGACAAAAAAAACAAAAACAAAAGTACCTGGAAGCAGGTACAACATTTCTACACTGGACACCCAAACAAAGGCGAGTCAAGCCAAAGGGCCTCCGCTCAGACTAGCTTGGTTTGAGGGCGTCCCTGACCCCGCTAGCCGCTAGGCAAGCTTTATGACGGGTTTTCATTGACATCAAAACAAAAACAAAAAAAACCCCAAGACTGCCACTGTAAGTATGCATTTATGTTTTAACCAAATCTACAGTTTGTTTTGTGTTGAATACATATAAGTAAGCTACTTTGTTTCTCACATTCATGTGCTGTTGTTGCATCTTCAATTAAAACCACCAAGGAAAAACTAAACTACTGTTCAGTTAGAAAATCCCTCATGTTTACCATCTGCTGTCACCAAATCAGAAAGAATGTCATTATCTGCAAAAGGCATCTGTCAGGGTTGTGTGGTGAGCAGGATATAGGACCCAAATGCAGGACGCAGTGCAGAGCAGGTATAGTTCAACAGGTTAATTAACAAACAAAAGGCGAACACACTTGCTGGCAGAGTGGCTGATAACAGAGTCCAAAAACAAGGTAATCCAAACAGAATCCAAAGAAAGCAGGGAACCACGACGAGCGAGGCAGGCAACATGAGACAGAGCGTAGACACACGACAAAGACTGAGGGAAACAAAAAAGGATATATACACAGGGTTAACAAGCTGGGAGGAAGTACACAGGTGAGGGACATGAGACTAATGAGACACCGGCAGGCAGAGAGAGAGAGCAGGGGAAAACAGAGACTGACATGCAGAGGCATTACTGGGGTAACAGACACAACACAGGTTACACTAAGCACTAAGACAAGAACCGAGACACAGAACGAGAAAGACACAGAGCTAATCCTAAGATACAAGACACATACTAAGTAAACTAAAGATGTGGATGAATAAAATAATAAACAAAGCTACACGGAGACTAAAGCAGAAAGATTAAAGTCATAATGAACTAAACAGATCAGAACCAGACTGGACCAGACCAACCAGCACAAACACACAGAGTAAACTAGACACAAGAAATGACTGAAACTCAAAACACAGACTAACTATATAACAGATACTGGACACAGAGCAATAGACAGGACAGAACCCAAAACCCAAAATACTATAAGACAGATACTAAAAAGACTACAAATAACATGATTGACTGAAAACTAAATGAACAAAGCAGAACAGACACGCCCACAGTGTGACATCATCAAATAAACTAATGTTTTGGGTGGAACAGCTCAGCATATTCTCACCTGTTTTCTCACCTGAGGACTGAGGGCTGAAGGTGAACAGCTGCACTTTTCCAGAGTCACCATCTGTCACTTCACACTTCAAGTTAGACTTTGATTTGTAACTAAAATGAGAATCCAGGAAA
>NW_025736890.1:0-1719 GCF_021292245.1 Micropterus dolomieu
TCAGCAGACTCCAGCGTGTGAGGGACGTTTCCCAAACAGAATAAGGAATCCTCCATCTTACCTGATGGAGGGGGGGTAAATAAAGCCGTGGGATCAACGACATGCTGCCGTGGTCTTTCAGTAGAGCCTCCTATTAAGGTTACGGGGTACCTATAAACCACGTAACACTATTGTCTTTCACCAGTGTTCTGTTTACAGTTTGCTTACCTGTTGGAAATATGAAAATACAGTTTTATTCAGGAGCGCTCTGTAGCGTGCGTTCTTGGACTTACTCATCACATACTGACGTCTCATTCTACTTTACTGGCGTTACCTACTGATGTCTTAGTATAATGCATAGAGCGCCCTCTGCTGACCATTCTGTGCTTAGCAAGGAAGGAATTATCACGTCAGTAACAGAACAGTATAATTCATGTAAGTGACAAAGTAGTTACATTATGTTTAGAGACCTTAAGCTTTCACTGAATTCAAAAATTGGGGGGAGGGGGGGTCACTTTATCTGTCTTTTCAAACACCCAGTGCCACATTCACACTGCAATTTCTCCAGACAGCGCATTGAAAGTAGGGCTACACCATAATTCTAATGGTAGTTGCGATGTTACTCAATTACCCTTGTGATTACATGACCGCAAGGTGTGCGATTAAACAAAAAAGTGTGCTGTGTGTGTGACAATTCGTCTCTGTGTGCACTGCAGTTTGTATCCTCGCCCACACCGGGTTCTACAGTGGGACCATTTCACTCCTATATGACCCTACAAATAGATCGGGAACCATAAAAATTATTCATGAGCACAGTGTGCAAGTAAAGACTACAATCTATCATAATCACCCCGCACCATGTCGCTAACTTGTAGCGAATCGTTCCAAACAAAGTCGGACTGGCCACCAGGAGCACCAGTGGACTGTGAGACAGAAGAAAATCAGGAGAAGATAAGCAGCATTTGGGTTTAGCTGGCTATTTAGCTATATCAGTGCCTTTTGTTGAAACATGTTCAACTTTTCATAAAGCTGATGTGCTCAGTGTCACTTTTGGTCAATCGACCAATCACAGCCTGGATGGGGCGGGACATAAAAGTTATAGACGAATGTAAAGCATTTTTCTTGCACAAAGATTTAATGAATGAAAACAACCCACAAACGTGAAACTGCTGTAACTGGAATTAATATACTAGAGGTAAGCTATGAAGTATACCATTAAAGGAAATTATAATCAATATAGTAACATTATATAATGAATATATTATACTAACAACAGGTTACTATTAAATTAACATTATACTTTTTATTTAATGTTATATTATACTAATTCAGTAATTTCTAGTAATTCATCCAGGTTGTGGAAGGTGCATCTGCAGTGGACGGATGTAGATTTAGCCAGAATCAGGATGCCATTGTGCTAATATGTGTTGGCTTCTAGCCAAACACGCTCCCCTTGTTCTGTTTACTAAAGTTATTGTTGTAAATATTGTTCAGTAACTTTGTTTACATAAAGTGTGCCGTGGGTTGTGTGGGTGGTGCTCGTGTATCGTGTATCTGTCCCTGGAAAGATCACAATTACAAATGTGTTTACGAGTGTTAGGCCCAGTGTTACACAGTTAAATTACAGTACAAATATCAGTCATCTGCAGAAAAATAGATACAATTTAATGTTGTTTTCAAAAATAGCAATTTTGACAATAAAATTATACATGTCAAAACATCAAGACAATATAAAGTACA
>NW_025736891.1:0-329 GCF_021292245.1 Micropterus dolomieu
ACCATTTTTCATTCAGTCTATAGCAACATCACCTTTACTGTCTGTACCTCTGTGTGGATATTGTGTAGGCTGCCTCCCTCCCCTCTCTCTCCTTCCATCCCTCTCTTTTTCTTTCTGTTCCTCTCTTGCCCTCTCCCTGTCTCTCTCTTGCCCTCTCTCTCTCTCTCTCTTGTTGTCTCTCTCTCTCTCCCTCCCCTTCACCCCCAACCGGTCGAGGCAGATGGCCACCCACCCTGAGCCATGGTTCTGCTCGAGGTTTCTACCTCTTAAAAGGAAGTTTTTCCTTGCCTCTGTCGCCTATAGTGCTTGCTCTTGGTGGGAACTGTTGG
>NW_025736892.1:0-2661 GCF_021292245.1 Micropterus dolomieu
TAATATCCTGTTAATGAAGACTCAATTTTAAAAGGTACATCAGAGTTAATGGAGCACTTGACAACACCGTTACCATCAGAGTCTTCGTCATCGACGTTAAGAACAGCTATAGTTGTACCTGGAGGAGAATCCTCCGCTATCGAGTTAGAAAATGACATAAGCTGTATTGTAGGCAAGTTGTCATTTTCGTCCATTATTTGAATAATAACTTTGCAAGTATCTGAAAACCCCCCGTGGTCACTAGCCTGGACATTTAATTGATAAGTCTTAGATTTTTCAAAATCCAGTTTACCTGCAACTTTAATCTCTCCAGTTTTAACATTCACTTCAAACAGCTGCTTTGCATCTTTGGAGATATGAGGGACAGAATACGTTACCTCTCCATTAACTCCTTTATCTGGGTCATTTGCACTAACAGTGGTTACCACAGTTCCTTCAGGAGAATTCTCCTTCACATCTGCTTTATAAACAGGCTGGCTACAAACTGGCGCGTTATCGTTAGCATCCAGCACAGTGATATGAATACGCACTGTCCCTGATCTATGCGGCTCACCTCCATCTGAAGCAATCAGCACGAGTGTGTGAGTCTCCACTTTTTCTCGGTCTAACGGGTTTTGTAAAACCATTTCGATAAATGTTCCTCCATTAGGCTGGCTCTGTACCTCCAATTTGAAATTGTCTGACGGTTTAAGATTGTATTTTTGAATATCATTAACACCAACATCAGGGTCATCAGCACTCACCAAAGTGAAACGAGTCCCTAGTGCAGCACTTTCAACAATTTTCAAATTGATTTCATCCTTTGGGAACGACGGACTGTTATCGTTTATGTCTGTTACCTCCACCGTCACCCGATAAAGCTGGATTGGATTCTCTAAAATGACCTCGAAACTAAAGCTACAGGGCGTCGTCTTTCCACACAGTTCTTCTCGGTCGATTCGCTCTTTAATAACAAGAGTGCCTTTGTCTCGGTTTAAATCAACGTACTGTCGGCTGCCCTTTGTAATAATACGAGCTTTGCCTGATATGAGCCTCGCCACATCCAAACCTAAATCTCTAGCAATGTTTCCAACAAAAGAGCCTTCTGCCTGCTCCTCCGGTACGGAATACCGAGCCTGTCCAGTCACTGAGCTCAGCTTGAAAAGACAAAGAATGACAAACAGTGCTTGCCATCGGCCTCTGCGAGCAGTTATCCGCATAGAAGCCATCATGAATCCAGAGGAAGAGACGCAGTAATCCTTTCAATTTAAAACTGATGTATTTAAATCCATAAATTTAAAACGCAATGGTATTTTATTGCAGCGAAATTCCACGGAAAACGCTGCACTTTAAACGTGGCGGCCAGACCGTCTTCTTTCCAAGCAGTGAAACACTGAAATGAATTAAAGGGGTGGACCGCTGCACAGATTATTTAGACAGTAAGTCAGTGATGTATCAACAGCGGCGCTCAGAGCCCAACAATGGTAATGTATGTGGTGTGCACATTATTATGAACTGTTTAAGTCTTGTGTTTAAAGTTTATAGATATTTTTTATTATATAAAACAAATAGATTGAAGCACTATAGGAGCAGTACGAATGAAAATGATTAAATACTGCAGGCCGTGTTCCACAAAAGCATGCAGTTTAGGGTGATACTGAAATAACGAGGATTAAAAAAATAATAATAATTTCACTAAGATCTCAACTGATGCTATATGGTGAAACATTGATTATGGTCAAGAGAATAGATCACAAAACAAGAAAACATGAAGGTTAGACACACAAACAATACTTCATTCCAAATACTGAAAAGAAGATATGGCTTAAGAAAACAATAGGTGGAAGAAACTGTCTTTTGTTGGGATTTTGTGTTCAGTTGTCAGAGAATTTTAATTTAATTTCCCCCTGTAAGGTGTGTAAAGAAATTGTTTTCATATCGTAAAGCACATTTAGAGATTAATGACTGATATTATTCAATATCAGTAAGCGACAAAACCTGCATGAAAACAAAATTTTGGTGGATTTCAGTCTCATGGATCAAGCTGAAGTCTTACTGTTTTGGATAATCTTAATATGTATGAATGCATCTGCCAAAAATAAACACCCAGAACGTGGATATTGTGATTATAATAAATTATCTTGATGGGCCGTTAATATGTAAGGCATTCAGTGAGGGCATTCATAATTTGGTTTCCAATAAAACATACAAAAACATGTATTTCAAAATGAAGCCGTTGATCGTTCCAGCACCATGGACAGTGACAAAAAGGCGGTACTGCCAGCAGTGCACCTCAGTCTAAACACTTGAGTAGAAAAGATACCAGAAGAAGGAGAAAATGGAAACCAGAAGATTAAATTTATCACTCACCAAAGTTGACATTTGAGAACAGTTTCCTGAGAATTGCTTGTCCACCTCTGGTGTATCAGCCCCAGCTCCATCCACACTCACTAAACTTTGACTCATCGGCTGCATATATTTCATATCACTCTTTCTGGAGTCAGTCGTCCTGCACACCTCGTAGTTGTACACGTGCTGGAGAGTCCCTGTCCCCAAAGTGTCTGAGTAACGTGGTGGATAATACGGAATCACAGGGAGATTGGAGTGATACAGGACGCGAGACTGTCTCCATCTGTAGATTTTCACTGATATAATAACCACTAAACACGTGATGAAGAGGAA
>NW_025736893.1:0-410 GCF_021292245.1 Micropterus dolomieu
GTTTATTTACACTCTGCACTGGTTTATTTACACTCTGCACTGGTTTATTTACACTCTGCACCGGTGGGTTTACAGGGTCTGTACTGGTTTATTTACACTCTGCACTGGTTTATTTACACTCTGCACCGGCGGGTTTACTGGGTCTGCACAGGTTTATTTACACTCTGCACTGGTTTATTTACACTCTGCACCGGTGGGTTTACTGGGTCTGCACTGGTTTATTTACACTCTGCACGGCGGGTTTACTGGGTCTGTACTGGTTTATTTACACTCTGCACGGCGGGTTTACAGGGTCTGTACTGGTTTATTTACACTCTGCACCGGTGGGTTTACAGGGTCTGTACTCGTTTATTTACACTCTGCACTGGTTTATTTACACTCTGCACTGGTTTATTTACACTCTGCACCGG
>NW_025736894.1:0-1230 GCF_021292245.1 Micropterus dolomieu
CTGCCCTCTGTAGCTCCTGTACTTTCAGCCTGTGATGCTCTTTGTAACATTTACCTGACGTCTTTTTCTCCTTCTCCCCCTTTTCTTCCTTTACCTCTACTTGTTCTTTTCTTTCTTAACTATAATCAGACATGCAAGTTGTCCTCTTCCTGCTTTACCTCTCCTTGGCCTGCCTGATCTTTGTCTCCACATCATGTCAGAACTGAGCCTCTGCTTCTTCTGACTGCTCTGCATCTGATCTCAGGTGACTTAACTGCTTCTGTTCAGTGCTCTACTTTAACTACTTTTGAGTTTTCTTCAACAAAATGCATATGATTACATTTACCTAAACTCTAATTCATCCTCAGCCAAATGTTTTGTTAATTTGACAAAAAAACAACAACAACAACCTGGAAAAACTAAATCTTGTAATTGAACATTTAGGTATTTATCTTTATCATGTAATCTAAATCAAAATAAGTGTTAAGTGTTTTGTTTTGAGTTTAAATAAAATGTTGATTTAATTCTGGAATTATTTTGAATAAATTATTAACAAATAAATCAGACAATGTAAAAGCAATTTGATATTCCCAAAGTTATGGTCTTGACTGGTCTTGAAATAAAATCCCGATGTTCACGAGGGCTGTAACTGTTTTGAAACGGAGACCAAAATCGTGACATCAAAGTCCACGGTCTCGTGTTGTGGATCCAAGAAACAGAACCGCGACACACCCTCTCCGCAGACTGTAGAACACAATGCAACTGTGGGTGGCGGCGGCCGGTGGAGGGTGGGCTCGGTAACGGTGTTTATTTTTTTATGTTAATATTCTCTTTCAGATCTCACCTTCAGAAACCGTTTAAACGAAATCACAGGTGCGTCACTGATCTGTACATGTGTGCTACAACTCTCTGGGCCTCAGTATCATTTAAACGTTTGACGCAGGACCTTCATGTTGACTAACCATCACAGCAGGTTCTGCACATTTGGATGTTACTGATCTCTACATCTGCTTTGTTTATTGGCTGCTTTTGAGACACAAACACACACCTGCTGCTGTTTTCTCAGAGGCACTTGTAGGTAAACTGCCTGTAGCCACCAGCAACACTGTCAGACTGATCAGTGGAAGCTGATGTTGAAGGTGTTGTGTTGGCTTGGTTCATTATGATAAAGGACAATGTCTGCGTTAACGTGTTCTGTCAAACGTCTTGAATATTACCCAGCTCTAAGGTCACTAAGTTGTAGCACACACG
>NW_025736895.1:0-318 GCF_021292245.1 Micropterus dolomieu
GTAGCAGTAGTATCTGCGGCAGTACTGGTATGAGTAGCAGTAGTATCTGCGGCAGTACTGGTATGTGTAGCAGTAGTATCTGCGGCAGTACTGGTATGAGTAGCAGTAGTATCTGCGGCAGTACTGGTATGTGTAGCAGTAGTATCTGCAGCAGTACTGGTATGTGTAGCAATAGCAGTAGTATCTGCGGCAGTACTGGTATGTGTAGCAATAGCAGTAGTATCTGCGGCAGTACTGGTATGTGTAGCAATAGCAGTAGTATCTGCAGCAGTACTGGTATGTGTAGCAATAGCAGTAGTATCTGCAGCAGTACTGGTA
>NW_025736896.1:0-4445 GCF_021292245.1 Micropterus dolomieu
CACCTTATCACCAAAGCAAACTCCTCGTATGTGTAAAACACTACTTGGCAATAAAACTCCTTCTGATTCTAATACTGGATGACATTTAAACAAAAATGAGCACCTTTTGAAAGTCAGAACTGATTAAGGTATTATTGTGAATCATTCAGCTCCACAGTGCATATATTGTCATATTATGCCATGTTAAACACAACAAGCTCTTTATGTCCTATAGCTGCTTCATTATCTTCTTGTTTCCGTCACAAAGCAGCTGTGTTTGTTTGTCCTGCACCGCCTCCACCTGGAGGAGAGGAGCAATGACCATCAATCACAGCAGTCAGTGCAGCGACACAGATACAGAAACTACCAGGGTTTATTTCAGTGGTTCAGTGAAGTTGATTGAGAGGAGAAATTCAGACATACAGAAAATCAGGACAAACATTAACACTGTTGTTCTTCTTTAGTCCACAATATTATGCAGGCATATTTACAAATAGGCTAAAACGCCAATAATTCCACATTCTGGAAAAGAACCAGACTGGACTTTGTACTGGGTTGGTCAGTGCTGACATGTAGGGTAAGTAAAATAACAAACAGACTCGGCCCTTTTCACAGAAGACATTTCGTTGCGTAAAATCACAAGAATGACACCTCACTGTCATGGCTTACTGTGACACTTACAACAGTCATCATTAATGGTCAAGACCTGTGCTACTTAGAAAGTTAGTTGGCCTTGGTTAATAAAAAGAGTAATTTTCTCATTCTCATTTTACAATAAGCTGTCTTACTTTCAATTGACTTATAAAGAACAGTATTCACCAATTCAACAAATTATGTCACATTTCTCCTCTGCAACCAACTTCTGAAAAGCCTGCCTTAGTAATTCCAACTGGAGTAGTGACAGACATTACGGATTGAAAATTTGTGGACGGAAGCTCCTCATTACAGGGTAAGTCTGGGTCCTTGGTCTGAGAATTAAAGCAATTAATTCAATTCAAATTAGCTTTATTGGCATGAATGTGTAACAACAATATTGTCAAAGCATCATACAAACTACATAAGAACAATCAACCCCATACATTTCATTAAACAATTAATTAAAGCGTAAAGTAATTAATGCGTATGTGTGTTTGTGTTAGAAAAATTAAAATATATTAAAAATTAAAATAAAATAAATAAAACAGTAAGCGTGTGTGTGTTTAAAAAATAAAAATATATTAACATTAAAATAAATGTAATGTAAAAACAAAACAATTACTAAAATATCAAACTGTATCAGCAGGTGTAGTGGGAGTTTGGCTGGATGTGGTCTGGATCTGAGAGGCGGGTGTGACAGCAGAAAATTGTTTTCTTCTTACACTTATAATCTTTTATGTAAGTACTTATAAGAGTGCTACTTTTCTCCTTTTATTATGTCTTATATATTGTTTTAAATCTTTAACCTGTTCCATCTTTATTATTGTTCTTGTTATTCCAGTCTGTCCACATGTGTGGGGTTTAGGTCAGGGATGTGGGGTTGTTGATTGTTTTCCTCACTAGCTGTTCTTCTCCTTCCTTGACTGGGACGAGTCAAGGATCTTTTTTTCCCCAAAACATAGATGCTCAGACTGTGTAAATGATCATGCAGCCCTTTGCTCTGGGACAGACATTAGTGACTGTCTAACAGAACCTCTGGCCCAGCTGATTTTGTTACTTCTCTGTTTATTCTCTTTTGTTAAATAAATTCTTCAAAGACAACGGTACATTGTAACTCAATTATTTGCTCAACCTCTCACCAGGAATATAATTTCCACGACAGCACAGGGGGTTGTGTGGAGTTCAGTCTGGCTTGTAGACTGAGCCTGTCCCTGTCCTGTAGCTCTTCTCTCAGGATAGCCAACTCAGTTCTGAAGTTGTCTCTGTCCTTCCTAAGTTCCTTCATCTCCTCACTGAGACGATCCAGCTGTCTTCTCTGATGAGCTAGTTCTTGTTGAAGCTCTCTCAGCTGTGAGTTGACACTGTCCTGTCTCAGTCTTATAGCAGGAAAGTCGAGCTCAAACTGTCTCAGGTCGCCTTCTATCATGGCATTTCCATTTTTGAATAGGTTTACTGTTATTCTGCTGGTGTCAGAGTCATCCTCTTCCTGTACACTTATTTTCCATCCATTACAAATGCCTGCTCTCTTTATTGCTGGGTAATGAGAGCTGAACGCATTCAGCAAGGCATATGGTTCATCAGTCCAGAAGATTAAATTGCCGGACCTTCCATCTTTGTAGTGGTCAAGGAATAGGATTTCTGGTCTTTCTCCAAGTATTGTTTGTTTATATTTTCCTCTTGCAGTTTTGCTTTTGAAAGCTGGGGGATATTTAATGGTTTCAGAGTGTGTAGATATCATGAAACAGTTGTTGATCTTCAAGCTTCTGTGTTCTGTTTAAAACTGCACTACTGCTGTTATTGATGGCATTGTGATTTCAGTGTCCAGTAGTTTGCTGTTACTTGCTTGAGTTCCTCTATCCTCTTCTTCGTTTGTTTTTGTTCTCTCCTTGTTGGTTTCTCTTCAGTTTGATGCTGTTTTCTGAGCTCCTTCTTCAAACTGTATCTCTTTTCCTTCTTTCTCTTTCTTTATCCTTCTTTTTCCTCTTTTTTTCTCCTCTGGTGTATTGTGGTCACTTCTTTTGCATTTCCAAAAAGTCAGTGTTTATCCAATGTTTGGACCGAAAACAAGCGTTTAGCAGCAAGCCTTAAACATGACTTCTCACCAATTAAGCTTTAATTGTTTTTCAAGGTAACTTAATATTATGTGATGTAATATATAGCACTGCTTATTCCATTATTTCCACAGTATATTCTTATCATAACAACCACTGCTACGTATGAAACAAAATATCCCATCCTAATGTTAAAACATTTGTTTGTCAGGTGAATTGTATTCCTAAGGATTATTTTATTGTTGAACAAACACAGTCAATACAAAATATCATTGAACCTCAAACCTGAATGTTTAACTAAGAAAAAGTGAGTTTTTCTATTAGGCAGCAAAATTACAAAAAAATATATTTCTATCAAATTAAAACAGGAACACTTTATCTACTCCATCATGTTCCAGAACTGTCTGAAACCTACCTGGAAGTAGCCTACAAGGTGCCAAGTGCTCAGAGACATGGAGGATCAACAGTGAATAAGATTAACAAGTGGAAGTGTCAAGATTGGGCCAAGAAATATCTGAAGACAGATTTTTCAAAGGTTTTATGGATCGATGGACAAGAGTGACTCTTGATGGGATCACTGATGGGCTCTGCACCACTTCGACTGGGCACCAGCAAGGTGGAAGAGGGGTAGGCTACTGGTATGGGCTGCGATAGAAGAATTAAATAATTAAGCAGCTATAGGACATAAAGACATTGACCGTGCCAGCTGTCCCAGCTGTTTGTTGAAGAGTAGGAAGAGTGTAAAAAGACTGGGTCCCGCTGTATTACTCAGGCTGCACTACAGCGTCTATTCACAGGCGCGCTCCCACTACTGAGCGGCACGGGGGCTTTGACCTGCTCCGTTTCCGACCTGGGCCGGTGCACCCCTCCTTAGACGACCTGGTGGTCCCGGGCTCCCCCAGGAGCACCATATCGATACCGAACTTAGTGCGGACACCCGATCGGCATAGTCCGCTGCAGCTCAGAGCTCCTGAGCTCAAACGGTCCGCCAGCCTCAGCCTCCCGGTAGCTTGGATTACAGGCGCGCGCCACCGCACCCGGCGAGGGTCATCTGCTCTCATCGGGCTTTTAGCTCCTGCAAACGTGACGTCACCAGCGAGCACGCACAGGCGGCATCTAGTGACCAAAACCTGCACCTGCAGCTGTTGAGTTATTTGTACAATGATCCTAAAGCTCCCTCACTGATTAAACCTTATTTCAATAAAGATCAACAATTTTTATGTTTCAAAATCTGCCTGTCGGTAAAATATAACTCCACCAACAGTTTAACATGGCATAATATGACAATATATGCACTGTGGAGCTAAATGATTCACAATAATACCTTAATCAGTTCTGACTTTCAAAAGGTGCTCATTTTTGTTTGCATAGCCTATGAAGGGATAAATTAAATGTCATCCAGAATCAGAATCAGAAGGAGTTTTATTGCCAAGTAGTGTTTTACACATACGAGGAGTTTGCTTTGGTGATAAGGTGCTACACGTAGACAAATACACAGTTGACATAGATAAATGTATAAATATATAAATATGGAATAAAGAAATGCAAGTTATATAAGAATAATAAAATAATAGAGAAAATAATACACTATTTGCAGAGAAAGAACAATGTGGCAGATAATTACATGTGCATTACTCTGGTTTGTGTTGTGCAGACGTGTTGCAACAGAAGAGAATATTGTGTACATAAATATATAAATTGACAATATAAAAATATAGAAAAACAACAATTAACAATTAACAACAAATATGTGCAATGTGCCAGGTTTGTGCATGATAT
>NW_025736897.1:0-5208 GCF_021292245.1 Micropterus dolomieu
GGGGGGGGGGGGGGGGGGGGGGGGGGGGGGGGGGGGGATCTCAACCATCACCAATGTGTAGCTCCCTGGGTGATGGAGAGCAACCCTTTTGTGCCAGAACGCTCACCACACATTAGCTTGAGGCAGAGAGGGAGGGAAACATAGAGCCAATTTCTGTGTGGGATAGTTAGATGGCCAGATAGAGAAAGCCAGGTTGGGAATTTAGCCACGACACCAGTGAACCCCCAACTCCTTGCAACAAGTGCCATGGAATCTTTAATGACCACAATGACTCAGGACCTCGGATTAACATCTTATATAAAGGACGGCAAAGAAACATCAGTTTGTCACGGTCAGCCATGACCAACGTTTTTAGCAACTCTTACCTTGTGATTGAAAGTTGTTTTTGCCTTAAATTGACTTGATTTCAATTGATATCATGAGAATTAAATGTGACAGATTGTAGCTCAGTCAGTCCTTCGAACCTGTTAAAATACCTTTAAATAGCCCAACCAATAACATGTAGTTATTTTTGGTTGTATTGGCTATTTAAAAGGCTTGTTTACTGCTTGTTCTCTTTGTTTGTTTTTCTATATCTGAGTGTCTGTCTTTGTTTGTGTGTCTGTGTTTATTGTAGTTTTTTCTTATTCCTCATTCTATCAATAATGATGATGTAAAGGCCTCAGCCTGTTGTGTAAAACTTTTCCTGCACCTGATTGGTCCAGCATCTGAGACACTGCCCACCCTGGTCTCCACCTCCTCTCCAGGAGTTGGAAGAAAGCCTGTTCACCAATCAACAAATCCCACTTTGCTTACTATGACTGAAAAAATCCCACAGATATGAACGTTTCTTATATTTTACAGTGATATAATTTCACAATAATGATTTTAAAATTAGACTGTCAATTACATATTCTTACATGCTGAATGTTGAGCTTTCAGGAAAAGTAATTACCACAATTTAAAGAATATTTATGCAAAACATTTTTATACCTGTGAACTCAGTAACCACGAGACTGGTCTTTTCAAATTTAGTTTTTAAGCAGTTGAATATTTTTTGGGGATGATTTATTAAAGTTGCTGTATAAATGTTGCCACATAAAATGTTTCCCCAGTCCTTAAATATTTGTGCCATAAAACAAACAAACAAACAAACAAAACATTAATAATATAATTATATAATTTAGTCGCTTAGTAATGACTTCATAGACACAGTACTTTCTGGTAAACAGTTTTGATTATTTAAGTGAGACAGAATAGTCAAATACTCATATTCACAATGAAACTTTACAAGCCGAAAGGAATTACAACTTTTTTATGTTTTTAATATTTTAAATGCAAATGAGTTATTTCATCACGCTGATCTACATATAACAACAATAACAATTAGTCATTTAGCTGACACATTTCCAAAGCGACTTACAATTGCTATATATGTCAGAGGTTGCACGCCTCTGGAGGAAATAGGGGAAAAAGTGTTTTTCTCAGGGACACACTGCTGAATGATGTAGTGGTGATCAAACCAAACCAGAGCAATGTGTCTTATCCACAAATGGCCAGACATTTATGGAAGGGTTTATTACAATAGTTTTTTTATGGATTTATTCAAAATGTACCAGTCATATGTGTTACAAACCCTTTTATACCACACATTTACAGATAAAATAACGCAAACAAACTCTGTAAATATCTTGCTATAAGATCTAAGAAACAGTGTGTAAAATTTAAATTACCAAACTGCTTTGAAGGGCGAGGAAAATAACTTGTCGTACAAAACGGCTGTTTAAGATTAGCTAACGCATTAGAAACGCACTTAGCATTAATATAACTGTTTGTCACATGAACACATTTCTTGTAGATATCTGATATATGAACTAGCTAACAATGTTAACTAGAAAACAAGCTTTTAAATGATATATGATTCAATATGGACAGTTCTTTAAAACACCAGTTGAACTTTTACCTGGAAAATGCTAACAAAGACGAAATTTATGCAGACTGCAGTTAACAGACTTTAAAATGTTTAGATACTGGCAACATTTGAATTCAAATCCGATGACTTGTAGGGTTGTTTGGTTGTTGGCAATCAAATCTGATGTAAGCACACTCACAATCCTGATGAGCCTTATTTTCATTCATTAATCTTGAGTCATAAAATCCTAATAAATAATATCATTAGATGTTTTTGATGTTGTTGCTATTTTTTGCCATGACTGTTTAATGTTATTGAGAAATACTCAAGATTTGAGTTTTCAGGATGAATATGAAGCTACTTCACCTGTGTTGCAGAAAACCAACTTTAGCAAAGTTAAAATAATTGCACTTTTTCCGTTTTAATAATTTCAGGTGTCGATTATCTTCGTGTATCGCAGCTCGTTTTAAAAAACAATCACTGCGTGCAGAATGTGTTTGGAAATCAGTTTTCTGGATTCAGTTTCTCAGTGAACTCAGAACGGTTGTCAGGAGCTGTAAGGTAAAAACACACTGTTAGTCCACGTATCCTGCACTGAACTGTCTTTAATAAACATGCTACAACCTGTTGCAGAGGCTGGTCATTCAGAATGTCTCGGGCAGATCTAACAAACGTTTGGTATGAAAAGCCTCTGCAACTGGCACAGCATCTGATGTTTTATCCTTCAGTATCAATAAGACTGGCTCAACAACTTGAATGTGACATTTGCAACCTGCAGCATCCAACCAAAAAGAGCATCAGACTAAACAGCAGCAGAGTAATTAAAGTTACTATGATCCAACACCAAATCCAAAGTCTGTGTAAATTTTCTGTAAATTCCAACAAACAAATATCTGACTGAATAATTTTTTTATAGCTTTCAATATAATTTAAATAGATTATTTTCTCCCATCTACATCCAGAGGAAACCTCAGAGTTTCTATCTTAAGACCAACTGACAACAACTGTTCATACGTTTTTACTGATGCCCTGATGATGAAATTGATCTATTATATGGCCATTCATTTTCTAGTAACACATCATCAAACAAGTGGATGTCACATCTGATAAAACAGAATAAAAACAACTTCTACTAACCATATGAGGGGCATTTGGCTGAAAAAAGAGGAAGAGAAATCATTTTAGCGTTCACAGTTGTGAAAGCCACAATCTGGTCCACTTCTACCCACGGTAAATAAATATCTTTTACCCTTCCAAACAACATACTGCTCTATCATCATGATGTCTCTCTATTAGTTTCTCCATAATAGGAATTGAGGCTTGTGTTTGTTGTATAGATGTATAAAACCATCAACTCAAAGTAAAAATTCTGAGGACTCAAACAAATTCAACAAGGATTCAACTATTTTTTCCTCACAGAGGAAGGTGGGAGTGTTTCTGATTTGACAAACCAAATATTGTAGGCTATCAGAGCCCATATCATACAGTCGGGTAGGTCAGAGGTCGTTTCAGATGAAGAAAACCATGTGACTAATGATGCCCAAAGCGTCAAACGTGACTGATGCTTGTTTGACAGAAGAGAGGAAAATAAGAAAAATGATCATTTTGAGACGTGATCATAAGTATAAGAACATTTCCACCTGATACCAAATAATAATGTAAGAATTTAAAGTAGGCTAACGGGCTAACGTCAAACAGTGAATATCCCTCTACAATTGTAAAAAATAAAAATAATAATAAGCAGCAGTCCTATAATAAGCTTTAGCGACATCACCGCTGCAGTGTAGGCTTACAGTGGGTCTTCTGACTGTAAATAGCTCAAGTCTCCCAAAAACACGTGCATGCAAACCTGACTGGCACACTACACACAGTGCAGCCCAATTAATCCAGTGTGCACTTTTTGTGTTCACGTTTCATGATTTGGTAGCTAAATAGTTGTCACTTTCATGCACCCGTGGTAAAGGAATTCCCTTGTAATACCGTCCTGATATTTAATTTCATGTTCAGATGTTGTATATTGTTGGAGATAAATGTTACTAATTTGAAAGTATTTACCTTTGCTAGTTAGCTCAGTTTGTTAGAGTCACTATTTATTGGATATTAACATTATTTGGATGGTAGACTTTTATGTAGCCGTGACATTTAATGCCCCTTGTTTCACCACTAGGTGGTACTGTCTGTGTTTTAACAGGAGAGCTGGTGATGTGTATGTTATTTCTCTGGTTTTACAAGTGGTCATATCTTACTGTCGACTAGTGTTCTTAATATTATTGGTGTTTCTTTATTATGTTAGCATTTGTAAAGGTGTAAACCTTTGATTATAAGTTATTAACCTACTGTTTTTATCTTAAGAATACTGTAACCTGAGGAAACCCTTGTAGGATACAGAATGGGAAATATTCTGGGATGTATATGTCCTAAACTTTATTATTTATTTATGTTGTATTTCTGCAGAACCACCCACACAAATACAATCTGAATCTCCTATTTCATCAATAAAGAAAAAAATCTGTGTTTTGTGTCTGTTTGTAGCCTATTTTGACTCCAAACCCTAGCGGGTGTGTTTCTGGGGACACAAGGGAGTGCCTTGGAAAGATATAAGTCCCTGTCCCTGCGTGAGTACCCTGCTCTCGCTGAGCAGCCCTGCCGTGTCCCCGTGAGCGTTCCCCACCTTCACTGCTGCAGACTGCTGCTCAGCTCTGTTCTCCATGTGTATTAAATCTGAACGTGTTGTGTTCCAAATTGCTCCTTTAGGAGAGAGAGATGTAAAACTGCTCTCTTCTTTCAGCTCTATGTTGCTTTTACTACTTATGGCTCAAGAAACAAAGTCATGTTATATGTTAATAAATCTTGACAGACTAAATTATACCATTAATAAAAGTAGAAAGTACTAGTGCTTTCTTTTAACGATATACTTTTAGGATTTGCCTCCACCTTCATGTCTCACAGTAGGCCTACATCATATAGCCTATTTTGTCCTTCCTTCTATAGTTTCACAGTGGAGCCAAATTAATTTAGACTGAGTGATAATAGTGAATAAAAGTGCAATATTCATGTCAATGAAACTAGAGACACAGATGGTGAACTTGTGTGACTTTACATAAAACCCTTTTTATTGAAAAAGAAGAACATCAGTACCAAAGGATTGACAGGCAGTGCAAATAAATGAAGCTTTCAAAAAGTTCTAGTCATATTCACATTTAGCTGATGCTTTCATCCAAAGTGACTTACAGTTGCTATGTATGTCAGAGGTCGCACACCTCTGGAGCAACTAGGGTTTAAGTGTCGTGCTCAGAGACACATTGGTGGATGTGTTA
>NW_025736898.1:0-1542 GCF_021292245.1 Micropterus dolomieu
CTGGGTTCCTCCCGTTGCAGAGGGTCCTGGGTTCCTCCCGTTGCAGAGGTTCCTGGGTTCCTCCCGTTGCAGAGGGTCCTGGGTTCCTCCCGTTGCAGTGGGTCCTGGGTTCCTCCCGTTGCAGAGGTTCCTGGGTTCCTCCCGTTGCAGTGGGTCCTGGGTTCCTCCCGTTGCAGTGGGTCCTGGGTTCCTCCCGTTGCAGTGGGTCCTGGGTTCCTCCCGTTGCAGTGGGTCCTGGCTTCCTCCCGTTGCAGTGGGTCCTGGCTTCCTCCCGTTGCAGAGGGTCCTGGGTTCCTTGTTCCTGGAATACTTGTGTACTTTTACTGCTGATACTTTACATGGAGCTGAGAATACTTGTGTACTTTTACTGCTGATACTTTACATGGAGCTGAGAATACTTGTGTACTTTTACTGCTGATACTTTACATGGAGCTGAGAATACTTGTGTACTTTTACTGCTGATACTTTACATGGAGCTGAGAATACTTGTGTACTTTTACTGCTGATACTTTACATGGAGCTGAGAATACTTGTGTAGCTACTTCTGCTAAGTAGGGTTTTGAATTGTAATCGAGTATTTGTACACATTGTTTTGGTTTCGAAATGATAATCAGCTGTTGACGTCACCTCCTCTCCCGGCCGCCCCCACCGTCAGCTCGGTGACGTCACAGGGTAGTTTAAAGGAGCCGCCGGTCGGTGACGGTGAGTCTGCGGATCAGTCAGCATGATGAGCGCGAGGACGCTGCGGCAGCTCGCGACGCTTCCCAGGCGGAGCCTTCAGCATCATCATCATCATTATCATCATCATCATCACCAGGAGCGGTCCGTGGGGATCATCGGGGCCCCTTTCTCCAAGGGACAGGTGAGGGCACGAGACGCGGTTCACCTGTGTGTGTGTGTGTGTGTGCGCGCGCGCTGCCGTCACAGCTGTACTTCTTCTTCTGCAGCCTCGAGGCGGAGTGGAGGGAGGACCGGACCAGATCCGAGCTGCGGGGCTGCTGCACAGACTGCAGGAGCAAGGTGAGTACAAATACTCTGTTACAGGCGCTGCATTTACTCTGAAGTAAAAAGTACACAAGTATTCTCAGCTTCATGTAGGCTAGTTAAAGTATCAGCAGTAAAAGTCGCTTACCAGTACTGCAGAGTGCAAATACTGCATTTAACATTATATTATTTAATAATGTAAATATTGTACATATCATTTTTATATTTATACTCTTTATATATTTATTTATCTTCCTACTTTTTTTAAAAATTTCTGTTGATGAGCAACTGCGACAAAAAAGATTTGATTTCCCCTCAGGGATCAATTAAGTATCAGCAGTGAAAGTACACAAGTATTTTCTACTTCATGTAGTTAAAATATCTTTAGTAAAAGTACACATGTATTATGAGCTTATATTTAAAGTATCAGCAGTAAAAGTACACATGTATTATGAGCTTGTATTTAAAGTATCAGCAGTAAAAGTACACATGTATTATGAGCTTGTATTTAAAGTATCAGCAGTAAAAGTACACATGTATTATGAGCTTGTATTTAAA
>NW_025736899.1:0-4210 GCF_021292245.1 Micropterus dolomieu
AAGCTAAAACAGGAGAAATATGATCTCTTTTCCTGGTTCCTGTCAGAACACGTGCTGCAGCATTCTGGATCAGCTGAAGAGTCTTAATGGACTTTTTTGAGCAGCCTGATAATAAGGAATCGCAGTAATCCAGCCTAGAAGTAACAAATGCATGGACTAGTTTTTCTGCATCATTTTTAGACAGGATGTTCCTGATTTTCGCAATATTACGTAGGTGAAAAAAGGCGGTCCTTGAAATTTGCTAAATGTAAGAGTTAAAGGACGTGTCGAATGGAGGACATGCTGACGTACTGCAGTAAGCGTGTTGACTCATTTCCGTTTCCAGTGCTTGTGTGTTGGTAGCGTGTTTTGCTGCTCTCGTCATTAAATGATAAATAAAATTCACAGATTTTTAAAGTGATTAGATTATTAAGTGCCTACCCTGCTCACCCCGCCTCAGTCAATAAACTACTATTTAACTGCTGCATTATCTCCTTGTCTGCATCTGGGTTCTGGCATAACTCCTGAAAGTACAATCCGGCCAGGATGAACCCAGTAGTCTTGGAGGCCTTAAAACATGCTGTAACTTCACAGGCAAAGGAGGGGAGCACAACGGGGTTGGAGAATCAGTTATTCAGCAAGAAATGTGAATTCCCTGCCTCCACAGTTTCGTTTCTTGGCTATGTTGTCTCCAAAGGTCATGTAACAATGGATTCTGCCAAGGTGAGAGCAGTCCAGGAGTGGCCCAGACCAGAAAATAGGAAGTAATTGCAAAGATTTTTAGGCTTTGCCAACTTCTACAGACATTTTATTCGCAACGATAGCCGTGTGGCTGCTCCTTGAACCGCTCTTACCTCTGCTACTAAACAGTTTCAGTGGACACCAGAAGTTGAAGGAGCATTTGCAGACCTCAAGAAGCGCTTCACAGAGACCTCCATCCTCACTGAGCCGGACCCCTCCAGGCAGTTTGTGTTGGAAGTAGACGCCTCTGACGTAGGGGTAGGGACAGTCCTTTCACAGCGGTCAGTAGAGGACGGGAAACTTCATCCATGTGCTTTTCTTTCTCACCGTCTCTCTCTTGCAGAATGCAACTATGATGTGGGTAACTGTGAGCTGCTGGCTGTCAAGTTGGCTTTGGAAGAATGGAGGCACTAGCTGGAGGGGGCGGAACAGGTATTCGTCGTTTGGACGGACCATAAAAATTTGGAATATATCCGCTCAGCCAGGCGTCTCAACTACCGCCAAGCCAGGTGGGCCTTGTTTTTATCCGACTCTCCCAACATCAAGCCCGATGCCCTCTCCTACCTGTTTACCAAGGAGGAATCTCACCCGCCTCCTGACACCATCGTGCCTGCCGCCTGAGTCGTTGGGGTGGTAACCTGGGGAATCGAGAAGGAGGTTAGGGCAGCCCTATGCACTCGATGTCTGTTTGTACTAGAACCAGTCAGAAGTTCTGTCTTACAGTGGGCCCATTCTTCTAGATTATTCTGTCATCCTGGTGTGACCGGAACATTGGCCTTCCTCCACAGACGGTTTCGGTTTTGGAGACACCAAATCTTAACTCCTGACAACTGCGCATGTGCAAATCAGAATTGGATGCAATGTGGGAAATGGGGAAAAAAAAATAAAGACAAATAAAGACAATGTAAATTCAGCCTGTTATTTTGTTTTGGTTTCCTTGTTTATGTGGCAAGCCCCATGAGACTGACGGGGGTGCAAAGGGTTAACTCTCCCCAGGTACTGAGTGAGTACCTGGCCAAACAATGACTGCTGAGAAAGTGTGTTGAACTTCCCTATTATTGGGTGGACGTCTCTTCAGCCAATCCGTGACTGTCGAGTGTGGGAGGAGGAAAAAAGAAAAAAAAAGCGGTGGACACTAGGAAGAGAAAAAACGTGTCGGTCGGCGGTCGAGTCCAGCAGAAGTTCGACGGAGAAGTTAATGTTTTGTTCGAACAAGTTCTACAAGCGGGCTGTGGCTGCCGGGCGGAGTCGTGTGAGCTCCTGCGGACTGTCTGAGTCGCGAGGATCGGCCAACAATGTGACCGCGGAGCCGTGAGGACGGTATTGTCTGAAGTTGTGGGCGGCCTGCTTGGATGTTATTCTTCCTCTCTCGCCTCGCTCCCGTGAGTATCCCCTGCCACTAGACTTCATCCACATCTATACAGGGCTTGAGGATAAACAATCTTAATTCGTGGAACGGATTAATAACTGAATGATCGGATGATTCACGGACCACCAGGGTTACAGGATTCCTACAATATTTAATTTGATGAAGAATGTTCTACAGTTCACACAACTCTGGAGTGTATTTTAAGTTTCACTGAGCTTTAAAGAGGGTTACAGAGATTGTCAAATATGCTACTTGTATAGTGGGAATATGTACTGTAGCTTTATATAATCTCACATTAACAAGTTATTTTAAACATGATGGTGAGTGTTGATTTTCCCTCATCAGTTAGACTGCAGACACATTACAGAAGGACTTTCATGTATGAACATGAATGATCACAGGAACAAATGTCTTTCCATGTAAATGAACATGTGAGTGTTAAACTGAAAGCTGTGGACCTGTCCTACCTACTGATCCTTATCTCTGTCAGTTCCTCCTGAAGGAAGCAGAGACTTTAAACAGGAAGCCTTAACTCTTCCCGCCTTGCTGCTGCTGACGCACAAAGAAAAGTTTAGTTTAGATTCAACAGGAAGCTGCAGCGCCTTCACAATAAAAGCCTTTACATGAAGATACACTCCGAAATGTTGTAGAAACCTCCTCAGTAGCACTGAGCAAGTGGACATACAGCTCAGTACAGCAAACTGATCTAGGAGATATATGTAGAATTTAGTTTTCTTGTTGTATTTATAATAATTATAATTGTTATTATTATTATTGCTGCGGTGCTCCAAAGTGCAAACGTTTTGACTCTTCTTTTCTGGTGGTTGTTGTCAATCTGGGTGCACTATTGCCTGCTGTTGTTTGGAGTGTTATTACATTCAGTTGTGAAGTTCTCTTTTTGGCCACCACTCAAGGTGGACCTTATGACGAGGCAGTTGGAGAATATGTCTAAGACACCATCTAATGCATGGCTGCAAATCAGCACCGCCGTTTGGATCTGCCACACCGGCCTCCTCCAGGTTTGCCTCCACATCCTGATGCTGTGTCTCTTGCTACCTCAGATAATCTGGGATAATCTTATTCTGAATTCGATCACCATGAGGGCATGCTTGACCCTGAAGAGAAAGAGGGTGATCAGGGAGTGCATGGCAGGCAGCATTGCCCACAGGTCAGTGTCTATGATACAGTGTCAGTGGATGCTGGCAGGGCACCCCCAGGAAGTTAAATTTAAGACTTTTTAAGACATTTAATACCACATAGGATGAAATTTAATACCAACTTCATTGCCATATTATGAAAAATCTGTATGAATTGTAAGCCAGAGAAAGTTATTTGCAAAGCTGGAATTTAATAAAATATTTTATGTCACTTTGTGTTGAAAAGTGGTGGGGACATAGCGGTTCAGATTAGGGGTGTGACGATATCTTTGCTCACATGCTTGATTCCCAATATTGGGTTCACGATAAAAAGACAAGAAGATATTTTAGCACCATTTTGATGAAATATTCAATTGTAAAATATATAAATGGGGGGGGGGTCTAGGGGTCCTCCCCTGGAAGATTATGAGCATTAAACACTTAATTTCCTGCATCGTGGAGACATTTTTTCACCAACTTATGGTAGAATTGTCTTTATTTATTTATTTTAATAAACCTGTCCTGCACAGCAGCCTGGTATAGAGTATGAGGATCTGGATACCATATTGTGCCTGACAGATTTTACTTTAACAAGAGAGTATTAATAAACTCCTTTGTCTGTTTTATTATTTATTGAATTATGAATTGATTTGTCAACGGGCAGACATGGGGCTGGGGGGGCACAAACAGACAGCACAAACAGACAACACCTGCAAGAGAACGGGAATGGCTGTTGGGACAACAGGAAATAGCAGAGGGAAACACCAATTGCAGAAAGCAGTGAAACCTGCAAGAGAACGGGGAGGGGGGCTTTGGGCGGAGAAACAACAACAACAAACAAACAAATAAGAAAAGACAACCAGCTGAACAGCAGAAATAAACAGCTGACATAGGAAGACAACTAAGAGAGAAATGAAAACAAGAAACAGTCAAGCACAATAAATAAGCAACACAGCACAGCCACAAGAGCTGGAATAATAAGAAT
>NW_025736900.1:0-1622 GCF_021292245.1 Micropterus dolomieu
GGAGACATTTTTTCACCAACTTATGGTAGAATTGTCTTTATTTATTTATTTTAATAAACCTGTCCTGCACAGCAGCCTGGTATAGAGTATGAGGATCTAGATAACATATTGTGCCTGACAGATTTTACTTTAACAAGAGAGTATTAATAAACTCCTTTGTCTGTTTTATTATTTATTTAATTATGAATTGATTTGTCAACGGGCAGACATGGGGCTGGGGGGGCACAAACAGACAGCACAAACAGACAACACCTGCAAGAGAACGGGAATGGCTGTTGGGACAACAGGAAATAGCAGAGGGAAACACCAATTGCAGAAAGCAGTGAAACCTGCAAGAGAACGGGGAGGGGGGCTTTGGGCGGAGAAACAACAACAACAAACAAACAAATAAGAAAAGACAACCAGCTGAACAGCAGAAATAAACAGCTGACATAGGAAGACAACTAAGAGAGAAATGAAAACAAGAAACAGTCAAGCACAATAAATAAGCAACACAGCACAGCCACAAGAGCTGGAATAATAAGAATTAATTTACCTGAAATAGAACCAAGAAAAATTCTAACAGGGAAAACCTAAATTTGTTTGTGTCTATGTGTGAGACTGTGTGTGTCCCAAAAAAACAATGCAGACAGAACGCAAAGGGCAGAACCTGTGGATGAGCAGCACCTGGACCGACCACGGCACACACACAACAGTGCTAAACAGAGCACTAACAAACCAGCGGTATCGATGATCCTAACTAACGATCCAAGAGGTTAAATAGCTGAGTTTCCCTACCAGCCAGTCAGAACTGAAGAAGTCTCTTGGATGAGGGACGAAACGTCTTCTAATTTTTTCTACCAAGTCCAGTTGTCCTTGATCTCAGCCTTCGTTGGATAACTTTATAGTTATCGACAGAGAAATGGGGAAGCATGGATCTGAGGTCAACGAAGCAAACCATGGTCCAAATGCAAAATGGTCCCGCCAAGCCAACAAGGAATTCCAATGGATGCAGAACCGGATTCCAACGCCCAGCAGCCCTACAGAGACCCGGCACAGGAAAAAAAACAATGCATCACGATGCATCGACAATTGCCCTACAATCCCATCGCAGCCCTCCAGATTGTATCCCTGTATTGTGTTCTATGCATGGTAACCAAGGTGCAGTTAAAATTGGAGGGTAGTATTGAAACAGGCACCCCATAAATGTCAGGTAGTGGAGCCTCCCAACGTGCCCCTTCCACCCCCAAGCCCTCTGTGTCTAATGTGCAATTAACATTGAGGGGTGACCAGTGGGTGAGGAAGAAGGGCGAGGCCACAATAAAGCAGCCCCACCCACCAAATACCCTACATCCTGCCTGCCCCCCAGAGTCCTAAGAGTGTACGTAGTGAGACATGACCAAAGTGGGGGAAGATGAAGGAGGTCATAGGGAGGCTAGAATGGTCCTACCCACTGGGTCCAGATTCCTGACTGGCTCAATCATTCAGCTCCGTTGTTGTGAATTATTTTGGAGCATTATAGCCTAAATTGTTATCATTTATTACTAGAGCAATGGTGGTCTACATTGTCATCATTTAAAGTGTTATTTTATAGTGTAAAGTTAGGATCACAGTGTTAAAACTCTACAGCTCTGAGTGTGTGT
>NW_025736901.1:0-5653 GCF_021292245.1 Micropterus dolomieu
CACATTTAAATAGATTTTTGTGTGGCTCCTTTGCTCCTTCTGTGTCATGCATGGATGCACTTCAATTAAAAGTCTTTAATTAAATAGTACTCTGCCTTTCTTTCTCCACACACAAATTATAAATTCAGGCACCAACAACATTGGGATGAATTACATAGTTCATAAAAGAACTTGTTAACTTTAAATTTCCCCAAATTTCTCTTTAAGTTGATTTAGGATAAAACATTTTATTTGGCACTGTCAGTATTTCTATTCCAGTGATTTAGTGAAGCCATATTATTCTTACATTGACTTCAATAATAAAAGTTAAGATGGCTTTTTTATAAATTCACCTCCAAATTAGCTGTCTGGCACATAATTTCACCCTTGCTTTTCTATAATATCAATATTACATGATTATATAATTTTCAGATATTCATTAGAAAACTTCCTGGTCCAGACAAAAATTTAACATAAAATGTTAAACAGTTTTTCAGGGTAACATGGAACATGTGGAATTGAAACAACTCCAGACGAATGTTGTGGAGTAACTATTTACATGTAATTTTGTTAAATAATTTAATTACAAAATAAATTTAACTGTAATCCGCTACATTTACTGAAAAATGTATAATTAAATTACAGTTAATAATGAAAATGTTCATGATTACATTGGGGGTTACATCTGAACATTATCCGTAAAAAGCTTGGCTATATGTTGAATAATATTCATTTTGTTGCTCTGCATGTTTTTCATGTGCACAATGTATTCCTTTGCCATTTCCTGCCATAGTCCTTACATTACTTTGATAAATTAATTGGTAACCTATTACATTTAGAAAGTAACCTTCCCAACACTGCTCCAGATTAGGATCAGGGTGGGCAGACAATCAAAACTGTCCTGAAAAACACACAATCACAGGAAGTAAAGTAAAGTAATCCAAGACACATGAAGGAGGACTCTCATAAAATAAACCAGGACATAGCTAAAGTCAAATCCAAAACCATAACACAAAGTCCTTTCTACCTGAACTGCCTTTGTAATAATAATCAACCATGACACAGTATTAAGAGACCACGTAAAACCTTGCATTCAGTGGTGACGTCCTTGAAAATAAAATAAACAGTGGTAAACTTTGATGGTGATTGCACCTCTGGTATAACTCTACAGTGAGATTTGAACAGATGTTTTCTGTGTAATTGTACTCACAGGATAACTAAACATAAATGATCCTGAATTAGTTTTGTTCATTTACGCCAATTGCATGTAATAGCTATAGTTTCACCGTTTTACCTGGAAAAGCTACTTCAAATTACTTACATCATGCACAAACTATCCTCTTACTTTTCACAGGGACACTTGTCTCCAGCTGTGATTCATGTCATGATGAAGCCACCTGCCTGGAGTCACGAGAAAGAGGAGACTCTCTCACCAGCCCGGCGCTCTCTTGTGTCTGTAAAGATGGCTTTGTAGGCGATGGTCTCGCCTGTTACAATGCAAAACTCTGCAGTGACTCTTCTTGCTGTAGCCAAGGTTATCACTGGTCACCAGACAGTGGCTGTGTGGATACTGACGAGTGTTCCCTTCCAGACTCACCATGCATGCCACCCCAGGTTTGCCAAAACACCCCAGGCTCTTTCCAATGTTTGGAGTCTTCCTCCAGCTCAAGATCGAGCCCCTCCTCTCAATATGTCCAGTTCAACTGTGGAAACACAGTTTGTCCTTCAGGCATGGACTGCATCAGTTATAATGGGGTTCTCCGTTGTGCTGACCCCTGTGAGCACTACACGGTACTGAATGACGACTGGCGTTCAACGAATAACACATCAAATAGAGTCATTCACTGTGACCGAAATGTTAACTGGCAAGGCTGGTATCGCCTGTTACTGTGGCAAACCAGTGCTCATATTCCAGAGAGGTGTATACCTGAAAACAGGTGTGGAACCCATGCTACTATGTGGATAACAGAGCCTCATCCCACACAGTCTGATGAAATAGTAAATCGTACTGTGTGTAATTCCTGGCACAACTGCTGCACTTTTGCGACACACACCATCCATGTCAAGCTCTGCTATGGAAACTACTACGTCTATAAACTTGTAAAGCCTTCCACTTGCTCACTTGCATACTGTGCAGGTATTATTCCATTTTAAACATCTTTACACTGTAACAACAAATACAATGTTCTCATCTAAAGCATTCATTTATATTTTAAGAAAGTAGTGAAGACTAATGTCTTCTTGTTCTTAAAGTGAATGAATAATTTACGGACCAAAAAAATCTCACTGGCTTAGCACGAGTGTCTCACTGTTGTCTATTGTTAACAGAGGTGAACACATCAGCAGTTTCACCAACCACACCGACTCCAAGACCTCAGAACACCACCACTGCTCAGGTGATAGCTAACACCACAACACCCGCAGACAACAGCACAGGAGTTGAGGGGCAGGTCCGCCTGGCCGATGGAGGAAACAGCTCCTGCTCCGGTAGAGTGGAGATCTTCCTCCGAGGACAGTGGGGGACGGTGTGTGACGATGACTGGGGCCTGGTTGATGCTCAGGTGGTGTGCAGACAGCTGGGCTGCGGCAGGGCCGTGTCAGCACCACAAGGTGCACGTTTTGGACAGGGCAGAGGGCCCATCTGGCTGGATGATGTCACGTGCACAGGCAGCGAATCAAAGCTCACCGAGTGCAGGCACCGTGGGTTTGGATCTCACAATTGCGGTCACCATGAGGATGCTGGTGTCGTGTGTGAAGGTAAATACAAATTTGCACAGCTAAAAGCAGTGAAGTCTTAGTGAGTAACTATTTGTTATTTGCCATATCAACAGTATTATGTGCATGTTTTTCTGTTAGCTGGTTCACCAGTGAGGCTGGTCAACTCTGACAACCGCTGCTCTGGCAGAGTGGAGCTCTACCATCATGGACAGTGGGGGACGGTGTGTGACGATGCCTGGGACCTGAGGGATGCCAACGTGGTGTGCAGACAGCTGGGCTGTGGCACTGCTCGTTCTGCACCAACAAATGCAGCTTATGGACAGGGCAGTGGACCCATCTGGCTGGATGATGTCAGCTGTTTTGGAAATGAATCATCGATAACAGACTGCAGACATCGAGGGTTTGGGGTCCACAACTGCGGTCACCTTGAAGATGCCAGCGTTGTGTGTGAATGTAGGTTTCCTTTTATATTTTGAAATGTTTTGACATAATACAGTTCATCATTGGTATAAAGTATTTACCATCTAATTTCCTTTCTTCTTTCTCTCACACTTCTCTGACATTATATCTTCCTCTATAGTCCAGCATCCTGCACTCCAGTCTGCAGAGCTTATTTGTGGCCATGATAAACTCTACGTGGGGCTGGATATGGCAAGCTTGACATCTTCTGGTTTGAACCCATTCTCGGGCAACCTAGCATCCCGCAATTGCTCCTGGGTCGGAGTGCATGATGATGCAGTGTGGTACGAAGTCCAGGCCACAGAAGGTGCCTGTGGAAATACACTAAGGGTAAAGACTTAACTTGTGTTTTTTTCTGCTGTGAACCTGATTATTTAATCTATAGAGACATTTTTATGTTGTCCTGTTGTTTTTTAAACTACCAGATAAAGTGCATCTGCTCAGCATGGGCATTGCTACAAATTCTGGGGGCCTTTAAATAATGTATCTTGTGCCCCCTTCTTTAGCTGTGGGCACCTTGAATCTTCAGCTGCTGTCACTGCCACTGCCACTTACAACTAAGATGTATTATTATGCTATCTTCTGTGTAATGTATGTTTCTGTTCAGGGTTAAACCCAGAAATCTAGCATAATGCTACTGCTGTCGATATCACATTTTAAAAATCACCCCTAAAAACCACCACCCTTGCCCAAGTAACCACAAACTCCTCAGTCAGGCAGCTGAAGGGTCGCTGTAGCTTGTTATTCTGCTTATAAGACAAGGCTGCTCAGACTTTGTGGAAGTCACAGCCACCATGGCAAGAAGTGGCTGATCTTCCTCATTAAACAGCAACGGTCACAAAACACCTGGATCCCATGTTGATTGAGCCAGGCCTTTAACTTCCCAGCAACCCAGAGCTATCCTCCTCTGCCTGTCATACATCAAATACCTTGGTCTCCTGGTTAATTCTGAACTGGCCTCTCAGTGAATCTGAATACCTCCAAGGAAGACTTATTAACTTAATCCCTCCTTAAGACCATGGACCTTGACCAGTTTTAAAACTCAACCGGGCCCAGGTGATTAATCTCTCAGGACCCTTGAGGATCCATCTGCATTTAGACGCTGATGTTGTTATTGTCAAGCCATCAATGGAGCTGTGGAACACCAGACATGGTGACAGAGTCTCTATACTTCACATTTGCTGATTTGACAACCATGTTCATGGCAAACAGGATCACTGAAATGGTGCATTCAGAAATGATCCCCTTCTCCAGCTGGTGCCAAGCTTATGTTGCTTGGCATAACAAGAGCCTGGGGCACCTCTTGTAGACCTTAAGAGGGCCTGGGGCTGAGCTTGTTTTAGCTTCACTTCAAGGCTCCCTGGTTTGAACTGTGGCATTTGTTCTGGCATGAAAGCCCTTCAGTCCCCCAGGTCTTGGTCTCTGCATCCAGCCCAGTCCCTTTACTGAATTCAAACCCAGGCTCCTGTGGTAACTCAGCCTTGATATGTGGTACTGGCTCTACCTTGTGAGCTACTGGGGAGCCTCATTTACTGCTTCTGAATGCCAAACCCCTCAGCAGCAGTGTTGACAATGATGGTTGACATTGACTGGCACTTCTGATCTGCATCACTTCTGGCTGTGCTTCTAGGATCCCGTCCATATCCTCATCAAACTGGAGCCACTCTCACTATTTGTTAGCTGCTGGCCCCTTGCCCTTTCAGTGTTCAGAACCGCCCTGGCGTGGAGCTTGCAGTACACAAAGGTTCTGGCCACTGTAGGGGGACTCCTGTGTGGCAACTCCTGTATCTCATAAAGATAACAACTGGTCTGGTCTGGTGGATCTTCAGGCCACATGGGTTTTTGCAGACGTCACACAACTGGACTATTTAGCATATAGTCTTGACTGGAGAATCTTTCCCCAAAATGTAAATCTCTTCTTCAGGGAGGTCAGGTCACCAAGAATGGAGAGGGATACAGTGACAATTACAGTTTCTCTAACCACTTGGTCATGCTGATGCTAACAGAAAATCCTCTCAAGTTGACATAATCATTCAACTGAGTGATCATTTAATCCTCTGTCTTTCAGACCAACCGCACTCATGCCATCTACTCCAACAGTTTATTTATCTACCCAATAAGAAATGCGTCCTTCGTCGTTCCTGTGAGTCTTCCCTTCTCTTGTGCTTATCCCCTGGACACAAACGCAAGCCTGAATGTGGCTGTCAGACCATTCCTGCCGTAAGTAGCCTTTTACTGAATGTAACCAATTTTATGCTAATAAAGTTCCTGATGACATCACATCACAAAAATTAAGGCAAACCTGGTGAAAATTGGTCTAGTATATTTGTTGCTTTGTGTAAGCATACATTGCTGTCTAACAGTGTCTTTTTTGATATAACCACTAGGAGTCACTAAAATCAGTCATTTTCAAATCCTCCACACAGAAGCTTAGATAGAGTGAAATTCTTTCGATCTTGCTGATCAGCATTGTTGTAACACACAGATAAATACATCT
>NW_025736902.1:0-885 GCF_021292245.1 Micropterus dolomieu
ATTTTTATTTTAGACACATCATACAAGTGCCTTGAAAAACCCAATTCACTTATTTTAATTGACCAGATCATACATTATTGCTGCTCTAGAATTTTAACAAACTTCAGCAGGTATTTCTGAATGGTCCAACATCATTTCTTCAAATACAGTTTCTCTGCCTGGCTGTGTCCTTTCTCCTCTGCTCTTTATTATGTGCATGGACAGCTGCAGGACTGCAGAAGTTTTCTGATGACACTGCCTTACTGTCACTTCTTCAGGTGGCTCGTTTTGGTCCCGGCTGCGCCTTATTAACATTTTTGAAGTGGTGTGATGATAACTACCTGGACCTTAATGTGACAAAAGCTATGGAGTTAATCACTGATTTTAGGAACATCCGCATTAATCCAGAAGCTTCTTTTAATAATAATAATAATAATCTTTATTTGTAGAGCACTTTTCAAAAACAAGCTACAAAGTGCTTTAACAAGTGTAAAGACAATAATGCCCACAAGACAATAATACAAAAACAATACAAGATAAAATCATGAAAACATTGAAAAGACTAAAATACACGTTTAAGATAAATATAAAATTAGTAAAATACAATAAAATAAAAGGGATAAAATAAAGTCAAATAAGATCGGGAAAGGCTCTCCTATAAAAGTATGTTTTAAGAAGGGACTTAAAAGAGTTCACTGACTCAGCCAACCTGATTTCCTCGGGCAGGCTGTTCCAGAGCCTCGGGGCCCTGACAGCAAACGCTCTGTCCCCTTTAGTTTTCAGTCGAGACTCTGGAACAGACAACAGACCTCTGCCCGAGGATCTCAAGGTACGTGCTGGTGCGTATGGGACTAAAAGGTCAGAAATATAACAAGGCAAGAGGCCATGAAGAGCTTTAAAAGTGAT
>NW_025736903.1:0-7716 GCF_021292245.1 Micropterus dolomieu
ATCAAATTTTACAGTTAAAAATCACAATGAGGTTCATGATATCAGTACACTGAGATGGCTGGCAGTGGTACAATCAGCATTACTCGTTCTTTTTAATTTGCCTCACATTTTTTTGTTGCAGGCTTTGTACATAACGTTACTACCACTGGGGTTTGTTCCAAAATCACAATGCAGTGCAAACCTGTAACATTAGCAGAGCTGAGCTCCTGGGGTCATTTGTCATGCAGGGTAACGTTACCCACTGGGTCTTAAAATAATTTAAAAACTCATTGAATTTAATATTCTCAAAATAAGTCTCTTACATTTATTTACAAAGGCCTTAATTTTTTTGTTGTCCTTTTCATGATTGTAACTGTCAAATGTATAAAATGTTTTGTGTTTTTACTACTTTTTACATTTTGTGTGACTTCCGGTCAGCTCTGCTGTACTAGTAACTTCACCACTGATCTGCATACAGTGCTCTTTCATCCTTATTTTAGCAACGTTCACAGATAACATTCTGTTAATAGTATTTACTGTTCAATCTTGGAATATACATTCAGTGGTTTTCTCAAACACAGTGGCCAAACAGATTAATTGGAAAGGAGTAAAGGGAAAAGAAATATTTTAGTATACATATATGTGGAGGTGACTAGTAGATGAGAACAAACTTTTATGTAAAATAAAATATTTTAATAGTATATTAATATATCAGGGATGTAACTTTAAAGCCAAAAAATACTTTGATAGCGGTGGTGAAATAGATCCCAGTCATGACAGCACCGGTTACTCACATAATCACTTCCTCTCTGTAGATTTGCCAGCAAAATAAAAGCACGAGAAGCTTGTTTGCTGTAATGTGTTACATGGAGTTGAATTGAGAGCTTTTACTTTTTTACTAAAGGTGATTCCCCTATATGTCCTCTGCCTGGAGATACTGGGGAAATGTTGGTACCCGCCAATGCCTTTCCATGACCTGATCCAGAATCCACACAGATACATTTGTAATAAGATGCACTGAGATTTAAGGCTGATCAATACAATCCAGATGTGATTTGATAATTGTTCAGTTCATAATCAGTATGATTTTTTAAATTGGTTATTCATGAGTGAAATTCTATTAGTTTTGAGTTACTAAATTAAATGCTATAAAAATTAGGTCTACTGCCACACCAACAATAGTAAACATGGGCATTGAACACTTTTTTTTTTTTTTTTTTCAACCCTCTAAAGCATTTCTCAAAAGTTGGTTATTAGCTTGGCTTACAGGTAATTTTCAAAATGTCTGTTAATGTCAGCTCATCAACCAATTGACTTTCTCTCTTAACAGAGGCTGTACGGAAGAACCAAGCTGCTAGCAGCGCATCGGACAACAAAATTAACCAGCACGCCATCCGCTGGTTCAACCTGGCCTCTGACCGTGGAGGTGGCTGCAAAGAACGTGCCATGGCCAGAGAGGCATTAACCATGGTAAATCTGTATTTACCCTCTTTTTGAAACGCTCCATTTTAAATTCTCGTAAAAGCCCAGTCTGCTCTGATTGCCTTGCGAGAAAAATATGCCACTGCTTTGCAAAGATGGTACTTAAACCTTGAGTGGGGATACTAAAGTTTTAATAAAGTGGTATTTTATCTTGTATTCTAATTAGCCTGCATGTGACATAGGAAGGACAGCCAAATCTGAATGGCTTGTTGAAGCACATGTTTTGTGATCTAGGCAACCCACAAATCTGTCTGGGTTGTTTTATTTAATTTTACCTAAATGTATTTGCACACCCATTGAAAAGGGGAGTTTTTCATGATGTGTCCCCTCTAGGGCTGGACGTCTAATTGAAAAGTAATTGAAACCCAAATTCCGAGCTCTAACAGCTGTAACTTTTAACCATTTCAGTTATTTAGTTGTTTTATTTCCTGTTAAAATGTCCCCCAGTGTGTGTGTTTATTTTCCCCTTAAAAAACTGTGTGTAGTCATGACTCCAAATTTAGGGGGAGTACATCTGTTGTGTGCACGTCAACATTATCTTATCGTTTGACATTTGACTCTAAAAAACCACCCCACCTACAATAGTTCAGCATGTTTGCGGTACAAGCCTGGTCAGTGAACTAGGAGGGCAAAACTAAATAATCATTCATTAGTTGTAATCGCCGTAAAATGATCACTTAATCTGGATTTTGATTTTTATCAGTTGAGTAATCACACATTCTTTTATCCTTTGCAGAAATGAACACATCGGCCATCCCCCACTCTTCCACTACTGATTTGTTGGGTGTCATGTGAGGGTTATGGCATTCCCACTTCTCCACTTGCCTCATCAATGTTTCCCGTAAAGCCACCAAAACAATGTGTATGAACATTTTACAGTCTTCTGGGTTTCACATGACTAGTTGGAGTTGGATATTGTATTATAAAATCTTTATTATTTATACCATGGTCATGGAAAATGGTTAAAATCTAATGGCTGGCAGTAATCATCTATCAAGACAAACTTATCGCTTGTCACTAATTAAAATGTTATCTTGTGTGTTTAGGCCGTAGAATCTCGTGTGTCTCCTGGCTTTAGCTTTATATGTAGAGTATGGTATCATGAATGTGGTATATATCTTCTCATCTCTCTCAGGGAGAAAGAAATCTTACTTTCTTACTATCATCATTACTAATGGTACACTACACTATGCAAGACTGATAGCAATGTCAATGTTTTGAGCTTTTTAACTAAGCCACACTGTTGCTATTATTAGAGTTTAATACTTCTGCATTCATTTAAAAATAACACCTGTGTCATAGGTGTGTGGTTACTGTACGGTTACTAGACACTAATCACCTGCACCTGCAAGTCAACTGGAGTGAAGTTTCTTGTTCCTACAGTTGTTAAAGACAGAAATGAGCTGTAAAATGTGTTTTAGATTGAGTGTTTGTCTCTTTTTATCTCAAATATTTTAAATAAAATTTAAAATGTGTCACTCATCCGTTCTATCACTTTCTTTGTTGAAATTCTGTGTAGGACAAATAGAAACCGTCTTTGTAACAGTAGTTTTGACTGTCCATGCTTTTTAAATTCAAAAGAAAAAAGTAATAGAGTTTAAAATGCAAGGAAAACGAAATTAAAACAAGGAATCTTAGTGTACCTTAGTGATATACCAGTCACTATTTGTTATCTATTATATAGACCAGCTCTTGCCATAACAAAAAATCCACATTTTTGTATGTTTTGTGGGTATAGATCAAGGTTATGAAAGAGGCCAGAACTAATAAATGGAGTTGTGCCAGTCCAGATGTGAAAACCGGATCCGCGCCGGCCTTTGGCCCGTTGTGCTAAAGGACACCGGCACGGGTCCGTTTTACAGATCTGGCCCAGAACTTATGAAGGATCTGGGCCGCATGATTTTTGCTATCTGGGCGACGTGACGTTTCACTCATCCACTCATCTTTCCTTGGGCTCGCATTAGTCTGTGTGACTTACTGTGTGATCTACCTCGTGACTTGTAGGACGTTTGCCGCTGGCAACTTCTCTTCGCGCCGTGAGGTCGGTGACTCCGTGGAGGCGGCATTCCCCATCAGTGGAAGCCTGTGTGGTGAGCGACGGGCAGCCTCCGTGTGTGCTTCCCCAGCGTGGAGGGAGCCGCGGAGTCTGTGTGGCTGCATCATATGATGTTTGGTTACTTTATATATTTTGCATCGTCTCTTGTGTGGGCAGAGATCGGTTTTTTTGTTTTGATTAAGAATAAATATATTAACTTGGCGCATGATTTGAGTCATCCTTGGTTTTTCTCACCCGGTTATTTATCTTTTGTTCGTCCCACACCCCTAGACAAGCTGGGGACCTAACAACGGGTCTCTTACGTATTCAACCAAGGTACAAGTTTGATAAACACATGAAAACGTAGGCTAATAGGCTACAATTATTTACAGTTAAGAGGTGGTGTGCCTTGACGTTCTAGTTTTAATTGCAAATCTAGTAAAACCAGATCTGAGCTTGATAATATACGATTTACGGCTACTTGTGGTAAATGATCTATGGCTACAAAGGTGCAAAGCCCCCTTTTATTTCTTTTACTCTTTACACTTAGAAATTTTTTCAAATGTCGGCAGTCTTGAGTAGACATAAAACTATGATTAACTCAGTGGAGTTTTGTTTTCTTAAGTGGCTCCAGGTGATCACAGCTGAGGGAGGTGCAGGGCGACACCTGCTGGTCAATTTTTGTAAATCCTCTTCGTGTGCTTGCTGTTGGTTCGATGTCATCGATCTTTACAATATTGAGAACGCTTTACTGTCCACAGTATTTACTAAAATAAGCCTTAATATACGATGCTAAAATAACATCTTTGTTTAATTCATTACAGTTTAACAGCACCACAAACTAATGCATGCTCCAAACTGTAGAAAAATATTTTACACTGGAGAAAAATGCAAAGGAAAATAAAAAGTTTACACCTGAACTTACACTTGAAATTGTGGAATGGAACTGTAATGTCTGTAGAGCTGTATCATATTTAGTCAGGTTAGGTACATCATTTCAGTTACAGGCTATGGTAACAAGGTTTTGTAGTTGATGAAAATAACTACGGAACAGCCATCAGGAGCAACTTGAGGTTCAGTGTCCTGCTCAAAGACACTTGTACTACAGACTCAGACCTCCTGAGCCACAGCACAAACCACTGATAAGTTCGGTAACACTTTCTATGAAGTTTATTGCTATAATGACTTATGCATTTATTTATAACATGATATAATGCGTCCATAAGACATTATAACAATTGTTATAATCACTTAAAAACATGCATTAGGCGCTATAGCAAAGTTCATAAGTCATTATGACTTTTTGATTTAAGTTTTAATAGTAATACCAGTTTACCACGGTGCGCCAAGAATCTCCAACCATATAACCATCGACTCTGCCTCGTTATACATACACTTTAGTCACAATTTAGAATTAGTGATATAACAACAATAATAGCTTATAGTAATGTTTAATGTTAACATGTCTTTGTTTAAGTAAAGTGTTAAAATGTCCATCCCTGTATAATTTATTACAGATGGACATAATACCACATGAACTAATTATGAGAACTTATAACACGTAATTGTTTGCTTTAAGTAAAATGACACACATTTTGTGCAGGAAAGCAACTTTTCTTTATGTTTCTTCACTTCATGAACAGTCTGTATGAGTTTTGAACACTGTGCAGTGTAGCACAAAAACACAACTTACGGTGATCATGGTGAAAGAGTGGCGACCATATGGACAGGCCCTAACAGATGCAGTGGACAATTGGAGACAACCGTGTTTTACAAAACATTAAAGGACATTTAAAATTAATTGAAAGGGAATACTGTTTGGGCAGTTAGGGTGGGAATCTCTTGGCACCTTAAGATTCGATTTGATTACAGTTCAGAGGGCACCGATCCATCTTGATGCATCTTTATTTCTGGATTTCTGGATAATTACTAAGCATTTAATTTGCACATTAAGAAGAAATGTCTCCTCAAATGCTTAAAATGACAAGTTTACATCCCTAATTTACTGAACTGACCTCTGTGGTCACCGGCGTCCTTCCTTTAACAAGTTGTCACTCCTCTGACTCCTCTGGAAAATACAGGGGAGATGTTAGCTAGCAGTTGCGGAAACAGACTTAACAGACAGACTGTGACTTAGACTGCACATGTCCTGTCAGACGGACAACTTACTATGTAACTTCAGTATTTTCCTCTGCTAACTTTCACCGTCATGTTCTGCCGCTTGCTCTCTCTTTCTCGCTGGCACACACACTGGCTTTGCGCTCACAGGACACACAGGGAGCCAATACAGCGATGAGTGTTGCTGCACAGTGTGCCGGTGAAAATCAATGTTGCAGTTTATTGATGAGCGTGTGAAATTTAAGTAGCGTGATTATTCATTCATTCATCAGAAGCGGTGAAATGCGTTGGATACATGTGGCAACACTGGTCCCATACCAGTTATGTGCACACCTCCGACTGTCCGGGTGCTGTTTGCATTAAACTGTTATATCTTAAGGACTTGAATGAATTCTTAATTTCATTGTTGTTCTTTTTCCCACTTCTTGATGCTGGTGTTGACCACAGGACAGGAACTACCACTGATGTCCACTCGGCTTTTGGCCATACTAGAAAAAAAGTATATGGTTAAATGTAAATTCAGTACAGTCCACTAACACACATCAAACACAGCTCACACCAGCCTTTAACAAACATTCGGCTCATAGTCATGGTTTGCTTTTTGCTAAACACCATCATTAGCTAGAGCCTGTGGTATTTTCAAACTGCTGAAATTAGCCCAGCAGCTAGCAGACTTTCCCTGTGCTCATAGCTTAATACATTGTTACATTATATAATTATACTATTTCTTACTCACTGCTGGTTTGAATCGCTGCCTCTCCCGACACAACAACACGGCTGAATTTCAGTCTGCATTCACATTTGGTTGAAACAGCAGCTGATATTTCCTTCGCGAGAGCAGCTAGCTCGCACAGTCGGGCAGTTCGGAGGCCGTTATACTTTGAAATGTGGAAATGACGTCATCAGCGGGTGTCAGCGGGCATCATCACATGGTCTCCGAAAACAGCAGAATGACATGAGTCAATTTTCTTTTAAGTTTGTTTCAAAACTCTGTGTGTGAAGAACTGAGATCGACAAATACAGGCGGGACTCACAAATGCCTGTTTGAAAGTGACAAATACTTTTCAACAATTTGTAAATTAAAACTTGACTTGACTTGTTTGAAAACTGTAAATGTTAGGAAGATATTCACAAATGTGGTTCATTTATTTATAAACTTAAATATATTCAGATATTTTTGTGGAATTTATTTTCTATTTGCAACATATTTTTGTGAGTTTACAAATCTTCATTTTGTGTTTGTGTTTTATATTTACAGATTACACATTTACACACAGACCGCTCATCTGTTCACACAAATAATATTGAAACATAAATACCCCCATACGTGTGCTTCCTAACGGTGATGTAGCACAAGGGCCCATAACAGCCTGCACTGGGGCCCGTTGTTACTACCTTACGCTGCTGGTGAAACACTACACTCACCTAAAGGATTATTAGGAACACCTGTTCAATTTCTCATTATTGCAATTATCTAATCAACCAATCACATGGCAGTTGCTTCAATGCATTTAGGGGTGTGGTCCTGGTCAAGACAATGGGCCGACTGATTCAAGCTGATAGAAGAGCAACTTTGACTGAAATAACCACTCGTTACAACCGAGGTATGCAGCAAAGCATTTGTGAAGCCACAACACGCACAACCTTGAGGCGGATGGGCTACAACAGCAGAAGACCCCACCGGGTACCACTCATCTCCACTACAAAAAGGAAAAAGAGGCTACAATTTGCAAGAGCTCACCAAAATTGGACAGTTGAAGACTGGAAAAATGTTGCCTGGTCTGATGAGTCTCGATTTCTGTTGAGACATTCAGATGGTAGAGTCAGAATTTGGCGTAAACAGAATGAGAACATGGATCCATCATGCCTTGTTACCACTGTGCAGGCTGCTGGTGGTGGTGTAATGGTGTGGGGGATGTTTTCTTGGCACACTTTAGGCCCCTTAGTGCCAATTGGGCATCGTTTAAATGCCACGGCCTACCTGAGCGTTGTTTCTGACCATGTCCATCCCTTTATGGCCACCATGTACCCATCCTCTGATGGCTACTTCCAGCAGGATAATGCACCATGTCACAAAGCTCCAATCATTTCAAATTGGTTTC
>NW_025736904.1:0-403 GCF_021292245.1 Micropterus dolomieu
TAGCGGAAAAGTGGCTGGGAGGCGGCGGAGAGGTGGCTGGGAGGTGGTAGTGAGGTAGCGGAAAAGTGGCTGGGAGGCGGCGGGGAGGTGGCTGGGAGGTGGTAGTGAGGTAGCGGAAAAGTGGCTGGGAGGCGGCGGAGAGGTGGCTGGGAGGCAGCGGAGAGGTGGCTGGGAGGCAGCGGAGAGGTGGCTGGGAGGTGGTAGTGAGGTAGCGGAAAAGTGGCTGGGAGGTGGTAGTGAGGTAGCGGAAAAGTGGCTGGGAGGCGGCGCAGAGGTGGCTGGGAGGCGGTAGTGACGTAGCGGAAAAGTGGCTGGGAGGCGGCGCAGAGGTGGCTGGGAGGCGGTAGTGAGGTAGCGGAAAAGTGGCTGGGAGGCGGTAGTGAGGTAGCGGAAAAGTGGCTGG
>NW_025736905.1:0-439 GCF_021292245.1 Micropterus dolomieu
TAATCTTCTGATTAACAGCCAACGCTCTACCTCCTGAGCCACAGCCACCTCGCTTACAATGCTCAGGTCAGTTCTGCCACAGGTACAGTGAGGAAAATAAGTATTTGAACACCCTGCTATTTTGCAAGTTCTCCCACTTAGAAATCATGGAGGGGTCTGGAATTGTCATCGTAGGTGCATGTCCACTGTGAGAGACATAATCTAAAAAAAAAAAAAAAATATCCAGAAATCACAATGTATGATTTTTTAACTATTTATTTGTATGATACAGCTGCAAATAAGTATTTGAACACCTGAGAAAATCAATGTTAATATTTGGTACAGTAGCCTTTGTTTGCAATTACAGAGGTCAAACGTTTCCTGTAGTTTTTCACCAGGTTTGCACACACTGCAGGAGGGATTTTGGCCCACTCCTCCACACAGATCTTCTCTAGATCAG
>NW_025736906.1:0-633 GCF_021292245.1 Micropterus dolomieu
AATCACTTTATGTTTAAATAAAAAGGGAATGATGGTTTTGTCTTCCCTTCATCAAAAAAACAAAACAAAAAAACAACCTGTTTTTTTCACTTGACGGACAAAACTGTCTGGAGGTTTCTGGCAAGATTCAGAATAGGGAGTGGCCACATAAAACATCCCACATCATTTATAATCTCTTTAACAAGTTTGTAAGCATCAGAGCATCAGTCAATTGTCTCTCTATGGTTCTGAGATTTCAATAATTTCCATAATCCCAGTTCACACAGTTGTGTTTCACCATGTCCCTGACTTCTGACACGTTGACCTTGAAGCCACCTGCTTGGAAAAGACTGTTACAGGTCCACAATGAGGCTCCTTCAATTCACTTATGAACTTTTACTGGTTAGAGAAGAAAATATCTTTTTCCTTCTCACAAGATTGTTCCGTAGTCACATCCACTTATTACACATACATTTACTTTATAAAGATTAAACAGTCAGTAAGTTTTCTAAATGGGAGCTTACTTGTTTCTCTCTAGATGAGTCCTGGACTTAAACTTTTTAACCTGAAGCTTCGGCGATTCTACAGTAGTCCTGCCCTGCTGACACATCTGTCACAACTCAGCCTCTGTGTTTTTTATATAAGCGCCCCCCC
>NW_025736907.1:0-657 GCF_021292245.1 Micropterus dolomieu
AGGCAGGCAGGCAGAGAGAGAGCAGGGGAAAACAAAGACAGACATGCAGAGGGATCACTGGGGTAACAGACACAAAATAGACCAGAGTGAACACTTAACATGAACTAGGGTACAGGACTGGGAACAAGCACAAAGAACTAAAACGCAGGAACAAGAGTTAAGGCAGTGACTAAGAAACAACAACTAGACAACCAAACTTCAAACCAAAGCCATATCAAATCAACGCAGGACAATGAGCTAGAATACCAGACAAGACATAAA
Source organism: Micropterus dolomieu (assembly GCF_021292245.1). Classification (NCBI taxonomy): domain Eukaryota; kingdom Metazoa; phylum Chordata; class Actinopteri; order Centrarchiformes; family Centrarchidae; genus Micropterus; species Micropterus dolomieu. The sequence continues at coordinate 262 of NW_025736907.1, forward strand.
CACCAAGGACAAGGAAACGAGAAGAACAGGTAAACAGAAGGACACCAGAAACAAATGGCAAAAACTCAAACCCACAGGGAAAAACTACAACTCATGACAAAGAGCTTAGAATCAAAGCTATCAGACTCCACAAAGCCACAGCATCCAACATCTCCCATCTCCACTTATAGACTACAGATTTGTTTTTATTATTTTACAATTTTATTAGACACAGAGACACAGACAGGTATAGACACTGACACGGGGTGCCTGAATACATTAATATTTGTAAGTTGCTTTGGATAAAAGGCTAAATGAAAAAATATATATATATATATATATATATATAGTCAATGTATTCACTCAATGTGCTTTTTTTCTCCCCGTGAGACTATAGTGTGTGCCAACTTGAATTTC
>NW_025736908.1:0-5043 GCF_021292245.1 Micropterus dolomieu
GGTAGATAAGGGAAGTCGGCAAATCAGATCCGTAACTTCGGGATAAGGATTGGCTCTAAGGGCTGGGTCGGTCGGGCTGGGGTGCGAAGCGGGGCTGGGCTCGAGCCGCGGCTGGGGGAGCAGTCGTCCCGTCGCCCTCCTCTCTCCGCCGCTGGAAGCGCGGTGCGCGGCCCGCCTCGCGGGGCCCTCGTCCGCGGCGCCTCGCGCGTCGTCGGGCGGGGGTTTTCGCGGGGCGGTGTCCGACGCCGCGTGGAAGGCGGGCCGGCGGAGGGGATCGGGTACGGCGGTCGGCGGCGGCGACTCTGGACGCGCGCCGGGCCCTTCTCGCGGCGGGAGTAACTATGACTCTCTTAAGGCGGGGGCTGGAGGGCATCCACTAAGTACCGGCCCCGAGGGGACGGGAAATGGGGGGTGTCCGTTAAGGCCCACAACGAGGGAGAGCCGCATCGTAAAAAGATAGTTCCTTGGGTAAGAGCTATTAAGATGTGGTAAAATCATAGCGAGCCCTCACCTCCAAGTGGTCCCGCTGGAAACATGCCCACCCGGGCATGGCTAAGAGGGCAAACCCATGGGTAGGTCTAGTCAACCTGCTCATTAGCCAGACTACAAACACAATGGTTAGCAACAAGAGTGATAACGGCCAGGATCATCCTTCTGGCTCATCAAAATGGATGACGGCCGGGCTAGGGACTGGACCCGGTGCAGTATGGCGAAGCAGTCTCACTCCTAGACTGGAGGCTGGGTCTAGGGTGTCTCAGCGAATCAGCCTCCCGAGTGGGAGATGGGATCATCCCACCGGAAGTATGACGATCCCAGTAAAGACGATATCGAAGGGTACCATGACAAGGCGAGGGTACCCGGGATTGAACGTAAAGACCAATTCGGTGAGTACGCAGACCTCGAATGGAGATTGGTATGAAGCATACAAAGGGACTTCAACCAGATCCAGGAGAGAGAATCCTCAAGTGGTTATCGAATTAATGATCTTCGAAAACTCGGCAATAAGGGTAGAGTTAGAGGAGATCGTGCTGATACCACAACCTGCCATAGCCCAGGGGGGGGATATTGGAAACGATAATGTGGAGAATGATGGACCCCCCTCACCCATCGGTGAGGGGGTAAATCAAATGGAAGAAGGTCCAAACACCCCCCCAAGAGACGAAAGAGAAATGATGGAAACTGCTCCACGGCCGTCTCTGGACTCCCAGGCGATGGGTGCACCAATGGTAAACCCAGAACCTATCGGTATAGAGGTTCTCATGCCCGATCCAGACCCAAACTGCCCGTTGTGTGGGGTACAGATTGGCAAAATCGGTATGCTCGGGAAACACTTTGCGATTCGACATGCCGGAATAGCGGTCTTGTACAAGTGTCGTCAGTGCGGTCGAACCAATGCTAACAGCCACTCCATCTCATGTCACGTCCCTAAGTGTAAGGGGAGGGCAGAGGTGGAGAAGGTGGTCAAGGAGTTTCCGTGCAAACTCTGTGATGCAGGTTTCGGTTCGAGCATGGGGCTGACTCAACACTGGCGGCACGCCCATCCAGCGGAGTGGAATGTGGAAAAGATAGGGAGAGTGAGAGAAGCGGAGAGGGAGGTTAAGGAAACGAAACTGTGGAGTGAAGAAGAAGTCAAATCGCTTATCGATCTCGCGGCCAAATATGTGGACCAACCACGTATTAACAAGCTCATAGCGGATGAGCTTGGGACAGGTAAATCGGCTGAGCAGGTGAGGAATAAACGAAGACTACTGCAGAACCAATTGGCACGCAATGGCCTAGATGAAGCAGCGGTGAGAGACATTAGTCTCAATCAGCCGCGGGCAACCCAGATCATTCCGCGGTCACCCCCAAACTTAGCCCCGGAAAGGCTAAGGGAAGCGATAGGGAGAGGGGAGGGCACAGAAGGCGAGAATGAGATCAGGGCCATTGCGGATCTTGTTAGGGGCGCAGATCAGGATCCTGGCCTGATCGAATCTTCGGCGCTTGATCTCATCCAGAGGTTGGGAGAGGGCAGAACTACCAGTAGAGTGGGAAGGGGCCAAGAACAACACCGAGAGAGGAAAGGCTGGGAGAGGAGGCTCTCCCAGAAGAAGCATGATTACCGGGTGCACCAAAGGTTGTACTTAAGGGATCAGGCCAAACTAGCAGCCCTGATACTCGATGGGGCTGATAGTGTGGAGTGCACACTGCCTGTTGACCAAATCTACGAAGCGTTTCGTGAGAGATGGGAAACAGGAGGGGCATTCCAGGGGCTCGGCGATTTTTGGTCCAGAAAGGTAACGGATAATAGGGAGTTCTACAGTCTGATCCTGGCCAATGAAGTGAGAGAAAACCTAAACAAGATGAAAAATGGTTCGGCCCCGGGCCCAGACGGGATTAGCAAAAAGGCTCTGCTAAAATGGGACCCACGGGGTGAACAACTCGCACGGCTGTACACGATGTGGTTAGTCCGCGGAGTCATACCTAAGTCCTTCAAGGAATGCCGCACCAAGCTGTTGCCTAAATCAGGGGACGCAGCCGAGCTCCGTGACGTCAACGGGTGGCGTCCGGTAACCATTGGTTCCCTGGTGTTAAGACTGTTTTCTAGGATCATGGCGATGAGGCTAAGTCGAGCCTGTACCTTGAATCCTAGGCAGAGGGGTTTTCTGGCGTCCTCGAGTGGGTGCGCGGACAACTTGATGATTCTGAATGGAATTATCAGACACTCGAGGGAGCAAGGAGCCTCACTGGCGGTGGTTTTTGTGGATTTCGCGAAGGCATTTGACTCCATCTCCCATGAGCATATCCTGTGTGCTATGGAACAGAGACAGGTAGACCGCCACATTATTGAGTTAGTCAAAAACTCATACGTGGACTGCGTGACGAGGGTTGGTAGCAATGGAGATAAAACCTCCCCTATCAACATGAAGGTTGGAGTTAAGCAAGGAGACCCAATGTCACCACTGCTTTTCAACCTGGCCATGGACCCCCTTATCCAGGCCTTGGAAGAAAAAGGAATTGGCATGCGGTTCGAGGGTCAAGCCATAACCACGTTGGCCTTCGCAGATGATCTGGTACTGTTGAGCAGCTCAGTGAGGGGAATGGGGAGGAACTTGGAGATCTTGGAGTCATTTTGCCAACGGACAGGGTTAAAGGTGCAACCCAGGAAATGCCACGGGTTCCTCCTCGACAAAGGGACGGTGAACGACTGTCAACCCTGGGAAATTGGTGGAACGCCTATACACCTAATTGAACCGGGGAAGACAGTGCGGTATTTGGGCGTGGAGGTGGGCCCAGGGCAGGGCATTGTGGCACCGGATCTGACCTCGCAACTCCAGGAATGGATTACGAGGATAAAGAAAGCTCCTCTAAAGCCATCGCAAAAAGTGAAGGTTTTGAACTCATTTGCTCTCCCGAGACTAATCTACACGACCGATCACTGTGATGTGGGGACCTCAACCCTAGCCACACTAGATGGGATGGTGCGGAAAGCTGTGAAGGCGTGGCTACACTTAGCACCCTCCACATGCAATGGGCTGCTCTACTCACGAAACAAAGACGGAGGAATGGGTATCGTGAAGTTGGAGAGCCTCATCCCGTCTATACAAGCAAGACGAATCTACAGGCTGTCCAGGTCGGTGGACCAATGGACAAGAAAAATAACGGTCAGGACAATAGCTCAATCAGAATGGCGGCGGATGTGGCTATTGGTAGGCGAGGACCCCGAAGAAGTGCCAAAACTAGGCATTGAGAATGGTCCTAACGCTGACGAGAGCTCTCTGGTCCTTAAGGACTGGAGACAGGAGGAAAACAGGGCATGGTTGGCGTTGCAGGTCCAAGGTGTGGGCGCGGATCAGTTCCGAGGTGACAAGATCAGTAATTCGTGGCTGTCCGATCCTACCAAGGTAGGCTTTAGGCAGAGGCACTATATTGCCGGACTGGCACTAAGGGCTGGGACGTACCCTACCAGGGAGTTCCTATCCCGAGGTCGGAATAAGGAAGGGGCAGCCTGCAGGCGCTGCCAGGCCAGGTTAGAATCCTGCTCGCATATCCTGGGGCAATGTCCTTATGTGAAAGGAAGTCGGGTACGCCGGCACCACAAGATATGTGACCTCTTGGCCATCGAGGCGGAACGGGCGGGCTGGAAGGCAATCAGGGAATTCCGAGTTGAGACGCCTGAGGGAGGCTTACGGATACCCGACCTGGTGTGCACGAAGGCAAGCACGGCACTGGTCCTTGATGTCACCATACGGTATGAGATGGAACCGGACACACTGCTGAAGGCAGCAGAAGAAAAAGAAGCGTATTACAAGCCAATTGCGCCCCAGATTGCAGCTATGGTAGGTGCGGAAACGGTGAGGGTCTGGGGATTCCCGGTAGGAGCCCGGGGAAAATGGCCCTCCTGTAATAACAAGGTCCTGACCGACATGGGTGTCACAGTAGGCCGTAGGGAGTCATTTGCACGGCTGGTGAGCCGGAGGGCCCTTCTGTACTCACTTGACGTGCTGAGGGACTTTCTGTGTTAACTGGCGGTGTGGGGTTCCTCCACCCTCTGGCTGGCGGTCAGCTGGAAAACGGGGGGGACGGTGGAGTCTCGTGATGATTACGGGACGGCGGGCAAGCTGTCTAATGACAGAGGCAATAGCCTAAAATGCTCGTGCGGTCCGATTCATTGCGTAGCACCACGATGATGCCTGATGGGCAGGTAAACCCAGAAACGCAAAAGCGCCAAAAAAATAGCCAAATGCCTCGTCATCTAATTAGTGACGCGCATGAATGGATGAACGAGATTCCCACTGTCCCTACCTACTATCTAGCGAAACCACAGCCAAGGGAACGGGCTTGGCAGAATCAGCGGGGAAAGAAGACCCTGTTGAGCTTGACTCTAGTCTGGCACTGTGAAGAGACATGAGAGGTGTATAATAAGTGGGAGGCTTCGGCCGCCGGTGAAATACCACTACTCTTATCGTTTTTTCACTTACCCGGTGAGGCGGGGAGGCGAGCCCCGAGCGGGCTCTCGCTTCTGGTGTCAAGCGCCCGGCCCCGCCGGGCGTGACCCGCTCC
>NW_025736909.1:0-5150 GCF_021292245.1 Micropterus dolomieu
GCTGATCAGTTTCATGGAGAGATTGTGTTGAATGCTGAGCTGAAATCCACAAACAGCTTTCTGATGTCTTGAAGCAGGTGGGAACCCTCTCCTGAGACAGTGAGATGTTGAAAATGTCAGTAATAACATCAACTACCTGATTGGCACAGGTTTTTAATACACCGCCAGGGATGTTATCAGGCCCAGCTGATTTACTCGTATTCACTCTCAGCAGGACTCCTCACATCTGCTGTGGATGCTGACAGTGGCCGGTCCTCTGGAGATGGAGTAGACTTTACAGCTGACTCCTTGTTGAGGAGATCAGAGCGAGCATAAAAGGTGTTAAGTTCATCTGGTAATGTGGCCTCACACATGATGGGGGAGCTCCTGCTTTTGTAGCCTGGGATGTTTTTGATGGCCTGCCACATATCTTTGGTGTTGTTGGTGTTGAGGTCTCTCTCCAGTCTCTGCTGATGTCTCCGCTTTGCCTCCTTGATGCCCTTTGCTCTCCTTTTTTGGCTCTGGATAGATCCCTCACCTCTCCATTCATCCAGGCCTTCTGATTGGGGAATGATTTTATCGTCTTAGTGGTCACCACATCATCAACACGTTTACTGATGTATGATGATATTGATGATGTATATTCCTCAAGGTTGATGTGGCACTCCTGGGCGGCAGCCTCTCTGAACACACTCCAATCAGTGCTCCCAAAACAGTCCTGCAGAGCTGCTGGAGCCTCATCTGTCCACACTTTGACTGTTTTTGTTTGTTGGCTTGACCCTTTAAATCAGTTGGTTGTAAGTGGGCCGAAGAAGCAGAGAAATATAGTCTGATGAACCAAAATGGGGACGGGGGAGGGCTTTGTTGGCGCCAGGAACATTCATGTAGACGTGGTCCAACATGATTGTTCTTCTGATAGGGATGTGGACATGCTGGTGGAATTTAGGTAATATTTTTCTGAGATTTGTTTGATTAGAATCACCAGCAACAATAAAAACACCATCAGGTTGTTTTGTCATGTGACTGCTGATGACCTGATACAGTTCCTGTAGTGCATATTTTGAATTCGCATCTGGAGGAATGTAAACAGGAAAGACAAAAACACTTGAGAATTCAGCCGACATCTCAACATTAAAAATTCCACATCTGATAAACATTGTCCATCCACTTTAGCTGCGTTTGAGCACCAAGCATCATTTATGTAGATACACAGTCCTCCTCCCCTCGTCTTACCAGACTCCAGAGTCCTGTCTGCACGGAATTAACTCCTCCTCAAGTCTGACACCTTCTTCTGGTACACTTCTATGCAGCCAGCTCTCGGTAAAGATAGGGGAACAGCAGTCTCTCTGCTGATTGAGCCAGTCCCCAGATTTTACATTCCAATATTTATATTGAATGATGATGACTATGCGTCCACACAGTAGCCACCTCTATTTACAGTTTTGTCATATTATCATTTCCAGATCTGTCTGCGGTGACAAAACAGAATTATCAAGGTAATAATGTGACATCTGCCACATGTAAAGTTGTGAACTTCCCTCCCAGGTGACGTACTTCACCCACGCCTGCATAGAGCTGCAGCTCGGACAGAGGCGGTTCATGTTCGACCCTTGGTTGAAGGGTCCTGCATTTGCCAGGGGCTGGTGGCTCCTCCATGAGCCTCCAGCAGACTCACTGGACAGACTGTGTGCAGCGGATCTCATCTACATCAGCCACATGCACTCTGACCACCTCAGGTAAACTCTGGCAATGTTGTTAAATCAATAACCTCAAAAACTATGTCATGTGGTGTCACTAACACTTGTCCTGAAAAGCTGACACACAAGTGCGTCACTTTGTGTTGAAAACATTCATGACTTGCTAACCCTCCCATTTTACACTGCACTCCCCCTGCTTCATAGCAGCTCACAGCAGGTTAATGTCACGGTAGTTGGGTGTTGGAAGCTGCTGACAGACGTAACTGTAGATTTATTTGGCAGTTCTAGTGAACAGTCCGCATTTGTCTCTAGTTCATCACTTCTAAATATTCTCTAAAATCACGTAATGTTACAGCCACAAAGTTAATGCTGTGTTTATCAGTGGAGGACCGCTAACGTTGATGAGTCGTTAAACTATAGACGGTATGCGCATGATGTCACAGAATACATTTACGCTCACTGAGTGGCAGAAAGATGAGCAGCAGTGTTAGCTTAAATCAGTTACTCACTGTCGAGTCCGACTGCCTTTTATTTGAGCAAATAATCACTTGTTTTCCTCCCAGTCTGCTGAACACAGCCATGGTAACAGATGTTTTGCCACTCAGTCCAGCCTGTTCTGGAAGGGGGAGTGACATCAATGCACCTATAGTTTCTGGTGTATTCTAAATATATCTGTGAGCTGCCTGTAAATGCTCCATATTTGTAGAGCGCCTTTCTAGTCTTTTCGACCACTCAAAGCTACATCTACATTTACCAGTCATACACTGGCGGAAGGGGCAATTCGGGGTTCAGTATCTTGCCCAAGTAGGCAACCTGGAGGAGCCAACCTTCCGATTCTCTGCCATTTTATTAACATAATCCATTTAGGTAAAGGTTTTATAGCCCACATACAGTACATACCAGCTTTCAATATCGGCCTGTTCTAAGTGTAGTTAAAATAGTAAAGGGGTCTACTATCCAAATCATTCTCAAAATCTAAATATAGGCTTTTTTTCTCACTTTAATATTGGCATCGCCATTGGCCCCCAAAAACCCATATCCGTCGGGCTCTAATGCGATATATTGGGTTCACGAGAACAAGATGTAAAGATCCTTAAACAATGTTTTAATATATTCAATGCCTATATAAATGAGGGCAGGTCCGGGGGTACCTCCCCCAGGAATTTTTGATCATTAAACACTTCATTTCATGCATTCTGATGAAAGTTTCTGCACCAGTTTATGGTGGAAATGTTTTCTATAAAAGGAAACACAAAATTCAGGTAGCATGTGACATTTTAATACATATAAATAGAACAGAATCCAAGTCAGTGCAGCTCTCGGTCATTCTGTGATGCCTTTAGATCTGTTTCCCCTGTAGATCAGCTTTTCTCATGTAATATCATACATGTTGAGGTAGTACATATGTAGACATGATTTAGTCTTCCCTCCTCTTTTGTCATGTTCATAGGGAGAGAACAGAAAACTTGGCCAAAAGAAGCTGTGTCTGGAAGTTAGTAAAGTTACTGATTGGTGCTGCACGTTTTTTGTCATTTTATAATCAGTAGCTTGTTTTTTTTAGCTTAACATTTATTTCTTCTACATTTTAATTGCATTGCATGTTTTCTTAGTATGCAAATACACCTTTCTAAAGGCATTTTCATTAGTTATTTAACAGCAAGCTATATTTCAGAACCTTTGTTTTTTTTTTTTTTAAACAAATTATGCTTTAAAAAGTGGTAGGGACATGTCCCCAGTGTAAATGATACCTATGCTGACACCTGACTAACATTCATGCCTGCAGAGTGAGCAACCTCATAGTTTACTGAATTAAACACTGTAAATATGTTAACACAAGCAGCAACAACAGAACTTGGATTCCTGGCATGCCCTTTTAGACATGCACCATGTTGTGCAAATATGATGCAGATCTGACAAAGCATAAATTCAGATGTTTAACACATCAGCATTATGTTGTAGTTTTTTCGGCATCATTTTGATCTCTTTATTGCAGTTAAATCACAGCAAAATGTTTATTTTATTTAGTAAACCAGGTTGTGTGTAACCGCGTAAACTCGCGTTTATTTTCTTTCTATGTGAACACCAGGTATTCCAGCGATCATACTCACTCGAAATTAAATTTGCATTTGGTCTGAATGCACAATAAGTCTCATGTCTGAATAAGTGCTTGAGTTACTGTAACATTAAAGTCACAACTGTGATCACTACAAGAGACCTAATAACATTTCTGTAAAAACTTCACACGGCACAAGTCTGAATTGAATGTCATCAGAATAATGTAAAGGCCACAGCAGCAAAAGAACTCTCAGTATGTTCAGCACTTAATCATAATCTTTGCACAAAGCAAATTAAATCAATAAACAGGTAATGAACCAATTTTTAATTGCTTATGGTTGTCATCTTATGTCAGATCAGTGTATGAAAACCCTTGCAGTGCAGGAAAAAACAGGTAAAAAGAAAACCCTCCTAGAATCCAACATCTGCATCTTTCACCTGAGAGAACCTGCCGAAGCCTCTCTCCACTGCTTGTTTGGGAGGGTGTAAGCGCCATTTATTAGTAGCAAGTTTGTTTATGTTATAACATTTGTTTCATTCTTGTGTTTATTTTGGTATTTCGGTGCAACTTATGTATTGGAACTCTTATTTTGAAGTTTTGAAGGAAGCTGTAAAAAAAATAAAAAAATAAATGAGTGTGGACGGCAGAGCAACAAGGTTGTTTTACCATCGTTTGTTCTCTCCGGGCCAACTCAACGCGTAAAACTGTCTTACTTCGTTCATACAATGTGGTTATGATGACAGAAGTAAGTTTAGTTGAAGTTTATAATTACAAACAATTAAGTTTGTTACTACATTAAGTAAAACAACCTGCTCAACAGCAAGATGACGACGACGGCGATGACAACGCGTCGCAAGAGCCACCACCTTCCCAAGAACAGAACAGACCTGGACAAGAGTAAAGCTTTAGATAAGTGCCCAAAGAACTGCAGGAAAGAAGTTAAAAGGAAACAGGAGGACAAGAGTTTTGAAACAGTAAAGAATGCTGTTATGCTGCAGAAGCGTGCCAAAATGAGGGTGCTGCCCAACTTCTTGTGAGAATAAGACGACTAGAATGTTTTGGTCGTCAGAAGATGATATTCATTACGAAAGCCTGGTGAGCTTTATGTCATAGACCATCATTTGTGAACATTTGTCGAACTAGAAGTCGTGCCATAATGGCGGACGATTCACACAACGCAAAGACAAGAGCTCAGAGCTGCAGCAGCCGGAGTAGCCAAAAGAAGGCGCCAAAGTACACCGAAAAGGGTCTGGAAGAACAAGTTCGCAGGCTTATAGGTGCAAGATTACCCAAGTTGTCACAGTTAACATAAAAAAGGAGCAAGATTGAAAGACTAATGAAAGATAATGAAAATCCGGACATTGTTGATGAACATTTAAATGAATCCTCAAAACTGCTAGAAGAGTTTGCTCATTCAA
>NW_025736910.1:0-566 GCF_021292245.1 Micropterus dolomieu
TATAAAAAATGATGGCGTACTCACAGAATTAGAAAAGTAAAGAAACATCTAAAACCAGGCGTGCACCAGGGGCCTCATGTATAAACCCCAGGGGCCTCATGTATAAAAAATGATGGCGTACTCACAGAATTAGAAAAGTAAAGAAACATCATAAAACCAGGCGTGCACCAGGGGCCTCAAGTATAAACCCCTGGGGCCCCTGCGGCCTCATGTATAAACCCCAGGGGCCTCATGTATAAAAAATGATGGCGTACTCACAGAATTAGAAAAGTAAAGAAACATCTAAAACCAGGCGTGCACCAGGGGCCTCAAGTATAAACCCCTGGGGCCCCTGCGGCCTCATGTATAAACCCCAGGGGCCTCATGTATAAAAAATGATGGCGTACTCACAGAATTAGAAAAGTAAAGAAACATCTAAAACCAGGCGTGCACCAGGGGCCTCATGTATAAACCCCTGGGGCCTCATGTATAAAAAATGATGGCGTACTCACAGAATTAGAAAAGTACGCACAGAAACATCCACATGTATAAAACCAGACGTGCACCAGGGGCCTCATGTATAAACC
>NW_025736911.1:0-1475 GCF_021292245.1 Micropterus dolomieu
TCTGGGTCGGATGGCGGAGAGTCACCGACAGCGCGGTTCCCTCGGGTCGCTCTGCTGTTCCCCTCGTACCTGTGTTCTCTGTAGTAGTTGGTTGTGGTCCGGGCGGTGTGCGGTCCCCGCTGGCTGCGGAAGGCGTGTCCGCGGTAGTCATCCCGGCCGGGTGACTGTCGGCGGTCGGTCCACGCTCGCGGCGGGGCTCTGGCAGCGGCCGCGTAGGAGCGGTCGGGCCGGCGCTGATGGCTGTGGCGGCGGGTGGAAGAGGTCCCTCTTCCCGTCGGTGGAGAGCGATCCCGCTGTCTCCTTCGGCCGCGTCGGTACTGGACCAGGGTCCAGTCATCTTCCCGTCGGTGCGCCATGTGTGTGGCGGTTGTAGTGTGTGAGCAAGCAGTGTCGAAAAACACGTATTTAACACTGATTTAAACTATACTGAGCAACTAAAAAATGGCGGAAAAAGTTGAAAAAAAATGAGAAAGTGAGTCGTGATGGTCCGTTTTGCAATTAATTTATTTAATTGCAGTAAATTGCAACGTTTCGGTCTAAAAAAGACCTTCATCAGGCAAAAAAACTTACTGGTGTTGAGTTCTGTTTGTCCAAAAGCGAGCGAACGCAGAGCCTCAACGCGGGACAGGAAGTAAACAATTTCTGAGTGAGCCTTTGAGACCTCCCACTTCCTGTGAGGTGGGGGGTTTTCCCAATGACGTAGTGTAGTCGGGAGCCATTTTTGTAGTTTATATGTAATAAAATCGAAATAAAAATCCAGTGTGTATCAATCGTGAGAATTTGAATATCCCGGTTGGTTGGGTTTAGGTCAGAGGGTCAAATGGTTAAGGTTAGAGCCAAATTCACCTGGTTAGGCTGTATGAAATTGTTAACCATGTCCCACACTGTCAAACTCTGCCAGACACTCACACAAACCATCACATAGATCTCTGAGAATAGAATAAAACAGAAACTAAAAAGGCCACTGATAAAAGGCACAGTGTCGTAACCACAAGGTGGGTCAACATATACATATTTTTGTAAACACCCTGAAATTAAAGAGGCTGCAAAAACCTTCAGCATAAGGGCCCAGAGAACCAAAGAAGCATGAATGTTAAGAAATTCACCTTGAACCACAACAGTGTTTCCTGTATAAAATTGGGTAGGCAAAGAAAGGCTGAGGTAGCAGTAGCTGATGTGTTGGAGCCAAACAAACCATACATAAATCAGCAAGAGGACACCATGAAATAACAGCAACTGATGTGCCCTGAGGTGGTGAGTATTGCACACACATATACATATATACATATTTACAAGTCTTCTGTAAGACCAGTGCATGAAGTGGGGGAGCCCCGCCGAGAGGAGGGCATCAGGACAGCAGACAACGAGGCGCGGGCCGGTTAGGGAAGAAATTTTTGAAATGTCGACGCCGAAGGCGGCGACATTGAATGCACAGGCCATCAGCTGTCCGCCAGTCCCGAGCACTCACCTCTCGT
>NW_025736912.1:0-304 GCF_021292245.1 Micropterus dolomieu
GCAGGCAGGACATTTACTTGTGCAGGCAGGACATTTACTTGTGCAGGCAGGACGTGTCCATGTGCAGGCAGGACATTTACTTGTGAGGCAGGACATGTCCATGTACAGGCAGGACATTTACTTGTGAGGCAGGACATGTCCATGTGCAGGCAGGACGTTCCCATGTGATGGCTGAACGTGTACTGTACATGTTCAGGCAGGACATGTCCATGTACAGGCAGGACATTTACTTGTGAGGCAGGACATGTCCATGTGCAGACAGGACATTTACTTGTGCAGGCAGGACGTGTCCATGTGCAGGCAG
>NW_025736913.1:0-778 GCF_021292245.1 Micropterus dolomieu
TCTCTCTCTCTCTTCCAGCTGGTTGTTAGTAGTCGACTTTATGTTCTGCAGACAGCTGGTTAATCTGCCACTGTGATGAATTAGCTACAAAATGCACACACACACACACACACACACACACACACAGACACACACACACAGACATACACACATACACACACAGACACAGACACACACACACACAGACACAGACACACAGACACACACCCACAGACACACACACATACACATACACACACACACACACACATACACACACACACACACACAAACACACATACACACACATACACAGAGACACACACAGACACACACACACATACACACACACACACACACACACACACACACAGACACACACACACAGACACACACACACAGACATACACACATACACACACATACACAGAGACAGATACACACACACACACACACACACACACAGACACACACACACAGACATACACACATACACACACAGACACAGACACACACACACACAGACACAGACACACAGACACACACCCACAGACACACACACATACACATACACACACAGACACACACAGACACACACACATACACATACACATACACACACAGACAGACAGACACACACACACACACACACACACAGACACACACACACTGACACACACAGACACACAGACATCCTTACCCTCAACACTCCACTACACTGAAAACACATCCTACTTAGTGTTGTTTGATAATTGCTGTGAAATGACAGAGACAATTAACACAAGCGCCACCCAAGTTT
>NW_025736914.1:0-333 GCF_021292245.1 Micropterus dolomieu
CTCACTGTGTTTCAGTCTCCACCACCACCTCCACCACCACCATCTCACTGTGTTTCAGTCTCCAACACCACCACCTCAACTCACTGTGTTTCAGTCTCCACCACCACCACCACCTCACTGTGTTTCAGTCTCCACCACCACCACCACCTAACTGTGTTTCAGTCTCCACCACCACCTCCACCACCACCACCTCACTGTGTTTCAGTCTCCACCACCTCACTGTGTTTCAGTCTCCACCACCACCACCACCACCTCACTGTGTTTCAGTCTCCACCACCACCACCTTACTGTGTTTCAGTCTCCACCACCACCACACTGTGTTTCAGTCTCCAA
>NW_025736915.1:0-2196 GCF_021292245.1 Micropterus dolomieu
ACCGTGCTTTTGGCCAAGCCTACTGCAGAGCACGGCAAGTACCGCAACACTAAATTAAAATAATCGAGCTTCAAAAGTTCCACAACCGTAACGAGCTCTGTAACGGTTCAAGAACGGAGCGCCAAGGGCTGTACGTGACCTGACTTCAAACTTGGAAGCTAACTTGGCGTTAGCATATTGCGCGGCTAATGTGGCTAGAAGGCTCGCCGGGGTTGGACAAACGTTCTAATCCTGAGAGACATTTAAGAGAAACTGCTTCAACGATACCTGCAGCTGTTTTTCATCTTGCTTTCTGGGGAAATTTAGTCATAACGTTAGCAGGAGCTGGCTCAGGTGTTAGCTTTGTTAAATGGAAGCCCATTCTGCTCCGCTGTGTGTGTGCGTGCGGTGTGTAAATTGAGTTGATAGACGTGCCCTGAAGGTAATGATATAGCTACGTGTGAAAAAGACACGGTCAAACTACAAAAATGATTTTGCTTGGCAATGTTGTGTAACTCTGAAAAGCACCCAGCAGCGAGATTGCTCCGCTCGCCCTAGTTTACACTAGGGGTGGGAATCACCAGAGGCCCCACGATACGATATTATCAAGATATTTATGTCACGATACAATATTATTGTGATTTTAAACATACTGCGATATACTGCAATTTATTTCCTTTTTCAAATTGTGTCCCCAAAAGAAAACTATTTTTCTCATGGACTGAAAAAGCAACTGATGTTATTATAATAGCACCAAAAACATAATATATAACCACAGAAAACATCACGATACTATGCTGTATCGATTTTTCCCCCCACCCCCAGTTTACACCTGGCATTCGTTGAGATCAAATCTCTGTTGTCTGGAGCAAAACCTGTGCGTCAGTAATTTGAGTTGGCCTTTAATCAGATAACATGTCTGGATATAGATGGCATTTTTATTTTCCAGCTGTAAATGGGGTGCTGCGTGTGTAAAATAAGTCGATAAAGATGATTAAATTAGTCAAAGTTAAATGACCAACGTAGTTTGCCATGTCTCTCAGCCACATCACAGTAAGAATGTGTTTCTCTGTGATTCTCTAATCAAGTGACCATCTTAAAGGGCAAAACTAGACCACAGTCTTGATATTTGAATTACACGCTACGGGTCACAGGTCAGTCTCGGGGCCTCAGCTAGTGAACCGATGAATCAAACCTACCGCCATCGCTCGACTAACAGCCGGCTCGTTCCTCAGAGAGATCACTGCCGGGAAGATGTTGCGGGCCCGGTACTCCATCATGGCGGTCACAATCTCCGAAGCGTCCTGTGACGGCCCAGTGGAGAAAAAGACGGCCACCTTCCTCAGCCTGCCTCCTGAACGTGTACGTTTGAAGAGGTTCTGACCCACAAAGCGCATGGCGGCCCCCAGATTACGCCTGTTTGTCGTCCTCTCCAGGGCGATGTTCTTCACAGCTTCGATCAGATGGTTCTTGCGCCGGTAGTCCTGGAAGCGGATCAGGTACTTGGTGTAGGCGCTGTAAGCCACCACAGCGACGCGAGCGCCCGTCGGACAGTTGGTCTCGGCGATGGTGATGTCCTCCAGCAGGGAGAGGAGGGCGGCGCGCTGCCTCTCGAAGGCTGCGGGGGACACTTCGGCGGACATGTCCACAGCGAACACCAGCTCGGTGGGGTAGGCCGGGCAGGCTGATCGACCTAGAGGAGGTAATGATGTTGAGAAAAGTGGAGAATAAAGTAACATCCGTAAATACAACCCAAAACACCAGAACTACAAATGTGTGTCCAGACAACCATTTTTAGAGGTTGTATTCAAAGTCAACTGAAAGACGCGAACAGTGAACCAACAGAAGTGTCATTTCAGGGCCAGTAAAGACACACAAACTTTCAAGGTTGTTTAAAGTGAATAAACTTTAGAGACAATTTAAATTAAGCAAAGCATACTTAAAAACAATAACAAGAATGTTCGTGGTCACTAAAACCTGCTTTCACAGGGTGGTATAATGTGTAAAACCCTCAAATTTTCAATCACGAGGCGTGAAGTCTGTCAGCCATCGCCCATCCTATGCAATAAAAATAAAACAATGCATTCCATATAAATCACAGTGAGTTGCTTAAGAAACCAAAGGCAGCAGGGAAAAGAGTGCTTAAATGTACTGGTTCTGCATCTTGGCACATTGTACCTTCGACAGAACGGAATTCCCTGCACAAAGGGTGGCACG
>NW_025736916.1:0-959 GCF_021292245.1 Micropterus dolomieu
CTGCCAAGCCTGGCTTCCGAGATCAGGCGAGATCGGGCAGTCCCAGGCTGGAATGGCCGTAAGCTGCCTTTGCACAACCCAGAAGGGCCTTCAAAACACGATGTAACATTTACACAGCACTGTGTACAGGATAGGGAGAAAAAGAAGCAGCACCAGCAGCAGCGCCCCCTGCCGTTTTTCAAAGGCGAAGCAAAAAAGGCTTACAGCACCGGGTATTCCCAGGCGGTCACCCGTCCAAGTACTAACCAGGCCCTGCGCTGCTTAGCTTCCGAGATCGGACAAGATCGGGCGCTCCCAGAGCGGTGTGGCCGTAAGCCACTCAGGCGCCCCCAAACGGCCCTTCAAAAGATGTTCTACGGCTAATTGACAAAAAAAGTATTCTGCCCATAATGTCCAAGGTGCTCCAGAGTCTCTTGGAATCCACAGGCACTGATTCCTGGGTAAACATCCAGGAACCGGGACACCGTTCACGCTGGCAGTCCACAGACAGGAATAGGCACCCGTTCCCGGGTATGGGTACAGCGACAAGGTCACCTTCAGCCGGAGGTCCTCACTCACAAACAGACGCTCATTCCTGGGTGGACATTCAGGAAAAGGATCCAGTACGCCTGGAAGTCCCTAGCCAGGATCAGACGCTCTCCCGTCCAAGTCCTAAGCAGGCCCTGCCAAGCCTGGCTTCCGAGATCAGGCGAGATCAGGCAGTCCCAGTCCGGAATGGCCGTAAGCTGCCTTTGCACACCCCAGACGGGCCTTCAAAACACGATGTAACATTTACACAGCACTGTGTACAGGATAGGGAGAAAAAGAAGCAGCAGCAGCAGCAGCAGCGCCCCCTGCTGTTTCCTAAAGAGATGTTCAAAAGATCTCCTTTCACCGAAGCGCCCTCTGCCGTTTTTCGAAGGCGAAGCGAAAAAGGCTTACAGCACCGGGTATTCCCAGGCGGTCACCCGTCCAAGTAC
>NW_025736917.1:0-1570 GCF_021292245.1 Micropterus dolomieu
GAATACTTTCAACATGGTGTTGTCTTCCAGCAGGATAATGCACCACGTCACATAGCTCAAATCATCTCAAACTGGTTTCTTGAACATTACATTGAGTTCACTGAACTCCAGTGGCCTCCACAGTCACCAGCTCACGGTCCAACAGAGCACCTTAGGGATGTGGTGGAACGGGAGATTCTCATCATGGCTGTGCAGCCGACAAATCTGCAGCAACTGAGTGATGCTATCATGTCAGTATGGACCAAAGTCTCTGAGGAAGGTTTCCAACACCGCAAAGGACTAAGGCAGTTCTGAAGGCAAAGGGGGTCCAACCCGGTACTAGCAAGGTGTACCTAATAAAGTGGCCAGTGAGTGTATGCTAACTTTCTTCTTACTTAAAGAGCAGAGTGAAAAGGTGTGTGCTCTTTTTCCTTGTGTGCTTATGATGTGAAACCAGTAGAGGTGGGAATCTATATGCACCTCACGATTTAATTACAGTTCGGGAGGCCACAATTATCGAGGCATCTTTATGCATCTTTTTTTCTATACAGGATTTCTTTTCTTGCACCGTCTGACTACCGACAACTTACTGCTGTGGCTGCAAAGAGATCTTAGGTAATAAGTTAGAGTATAGCAATTGAATAAAGCCCAACCAACATGGGTTTTTGGGGGCCGATGCCAGTTTTTATGCTGATATTTAGATTTTTTAAATGATCTTGATAGTAGACCCCTTTCCTGTATAAACTACACTTAGAACAGGCTGATACTGTAAGCTGTTCTTGTGTGTGGGCTATAATACCTTCTCCTGAATGGATTATGTTTTTTAAAAAAAGCCTCAGATTATGGTCTCAATTTAAAATGCAAACAATTTCACATCAATAACTATTTGCTAGAACATGCATCTTCTTCAGCCATCAGTAATGCAGGATAAGCATGTGTATTTTACTTTACACTTAACCTGCCGTAATGGCTACTTTTAATGTAGTGCTTTATCCCTCTACCAGCACTGTTTTGACTCTATCTAAAGCTACGAGAAACAATTTTTCAACCACCATCTATGATACAGTGACCTGCTGTTGAGAACTTGCACCTGAGCTTTCACAATAAGACAGATGAAGCTTAAAGATCTCTTTATTGCACCACTAAGTCAGCTGAGACTTTCTGCAGAAAGACTGCTGTTACAGTTATGTGCAGAAAAGTCAGTTCGTTTATACACTTCTTCAATACCAGCAAAAACAACGCCTCCCTTTTTTTCTCTCTCACCCTGGACTGACTATAGTTGAAGAACGTTTTGGGACTTTCCATGAACATAATTCATTTGCGGCCATCAGGACACAGACAGCAGGCCTAGCTTGTTTTCCTTCAAATCATTAGTTCTACACAGGGCTGGAAACTTTGGCTCACCGGCCAATGGGACTGCTAGATGAAAAAAATCCACCGGCCAAGATAATAACTTTCCTTTTTATGTCACATAAACATTTGTTTCAGTACTTTTAATTGAGATAATTGAGATTGAGCTTGGGGTGGTGATGGAGCAGTGGATGAGACGCATACTTTGCTGTGAGAGACCCGGGTTCAAGTCCACTGTGAG
>NW_025736918.1:0-411 GCF_021292245.1 Micropterus dolomieu
AAGAAGAATGATTTTAAATTCTATTCTGGATTTTACTGGAAGCCAATGCAAAGAAGCTAAAACAGGAGAAATGTGATCTCTTTTCCTGGTTCCTGTCACAACACGTGCTGCAGCATTCTGGATCAGCTGAAGAGTCTTAATGGACTTTTTCGAGCAGCCTGATAATAAGGAATTGCAGTAATCCAGCCTAGAAGTAACAAGTGCATGGACTAGTTTTTCTGCATCATTTTTATACAGGATGTTCCTGATTTTCGCAATATTACGTAGCTGAAAAAAGGCGGTCCTTGAAATTTGCTTAATGTGAGACTTAAACGACATGTCCTGATCAAAGATAACTCCAAGATTGCTCACAGTGGTGCTGTTTGACTTTAATCCTGAGACGAGAGACCAAAGGGCAGTGTTTCTGCCCAG
>NW_025736919.1:0-504 GCF_021292245.1 Micropterus dolomieu
TTTATTTTTGGCTGCTTGAGAAGTTTTCAGTAGCACTTAATAAAAAGGTAATGATTAAGTAATACCAGGTAATAACCAGGTAATAGCTTGGTATTAACAATGAGTATATCTGGGTACTTTGTTGTTAAGTTGGCTCTTAAAATTTATTTTCTAAATGTTTCTTTATGGCCCCCGTGTTAAAAGTTTGGAAGATAAAGGAGGTTACAACATAATTTAGTAATTAGGGAGTTACTTCCAAGAAATTTCACGTGATTTTGAAGGTATTACGCTGAAAGTAGCCTAAAACATCAACCTGTATTACCTCATTAACAGGTTATTGTCCCATTATTGTCAACATATTACCAATTTTAATCCAAATATTGCTGATGTAGGTACCACATTTCCATCAGCATATAATACTAAATAAGTTTTGCTTTGTTGCAATCTTTAAATCTGTTTCCCTGTTATTACACTTTGTTTGTGACCATCATTACCCTGTTACATACATTTTAGTCTAAAACCACT
>NW_025736920.1:0-1537 GCF_021292245.1 Micropterus dolomieu
AACACAACTAAAACTAATTTTTCTGTCCTGAACTTGCAGCTGAGACTAACAGGATCTCCCTCAGTCACAGGACGGACAGGGCTCACCAGGATAATATGTTCATCTGTAAAACAGAATATGAGGTTTCAGTCAGAGATCAGCTGCTGCAGAACTTCAGAATAACTGGATGGAGGACGATGAGAAGAGATCAAATTGTGGAGAATCTAACTGATCCAACAATGTGCAGCACGTACATACCAACAAAAATTGTATTCACAATCTATGCAGCCTAGAAGCAGCTAAAGAGGGCGACCCCCACGAGCTTTAAGTGGTTTTATACATCCAAAGAACTTCTGTAAAAACAGACCAGGCGTCTAATCGAGACCTGCTTTTATTTGTCAAAATGTTTACCCACACCAGTAAACGGGGTTGGCTGCTATTTGGGACTCTAAAGTTTTACGTTAAGGACAGATCAAACATAAACCCACACAAATCTTCTGTATAGCTACATCCAGTCATCGTCACAGTAAGGTGATGAAATGTGTCTCAGCCTCAGCAGGAGAGACATGTGACTGTGACTCTCTTTGGAAACAGAATGAGATAAAAACTCACTGTGACATTTGTACATGGTTAAAATCACTGTTTTATTAAATACTTACTATGTTACTGAAAACAATTAGATTTGGTGGCCAGTATAGATTTTAGGGAGTGGTTTACAAAATGGTTTAAACCTCAGGGAAACACTTGTGGTTTGACTGCAGTCGATGATAAGTCAAGTCTATGGCTTTGTTAATGGTTACATATGAAGCAGAAAGTGGATGAAACTGACACAATAATACCAGTGAGAAGGTTAAAAGTTTTAGTTTTAAGGGCAAAACACACTAAAAATCTCAGCTGTGAAATATTGACATGGTCAGGAAATATTGTTTGCAGTTTTTAAATAAAAACCAAAGATGTTTGAAGTTGGTCCAGAGCAGAAGTTTCTGGTGTGCAGTCAGTTTCTTTAATTTAAATTATTTGGCATTACCTGTTTGATCAGCACATGACTGAATTATACTGCAGTGCAGAGGACGTCAGATTTTCTACCTGATTTAATAATATTTGTTGTGTAATAATCTTAAAATAAAAAAACAAATCAATGACATAAATCTTGAGGATTTTAAGTGAATGATTAAAGACAACAAAATGTAACAAAATAGGAGATTTTCTTATTTTAACTTTTTTATGTACAAAGGTGTTAAATGTTGATGTTATTTACTAATGATTAAAAACTCACATTAAAATTCAAGTATTATAAAATATGTTAAATCTACAGTAAATAGATAAAAGGTTTTGGTTCATGGTTAATTACTCAGATACCATGAAGCAGTAATGGGCCAAACTCTTGTTAGATTGTCAGTACATCATCCTCCTCATGATATTATAATATTCAGTATGTTGAAACACATAATATGATGTTTAAAATAATTTATACAAGACAGAAAACATAATGAAACCATACTCTGTATAGTGATGTTGACTGTGTTGCTGAACTCTCCTGATCCAGACTCACACCAGT
>NW_025736921.1:0-3458 GCF_021292245.1 Micropterus dolomieu
TCACGTTACTGCTCAGTGGAGGAGAGCCAGAGTCTCTGGCCTCGATGTGGAAAAGAAACTCCTTCTCGATCTCATAGTCAAAAGTTTTTAGTGCGTAAAGGTTCCCGTTCTCTGGATTGATGGAGAACAGCATGGACATGGAGGTGTTGGCTATCTCCTTCTCTAGGATGAAATAAACTAGATACTGGTTTTCATGGAGGTCAGGGTCAAACGCAGAGAGTGAACTCAGCAAGGCCCCAGGTGCGTTATTCTCCGTTACACGTATAGTATAAAATGATTGAGGGAACTGTGGAACATTGTCATTCACATCCAGCAGCTCTAACGTCATAGTTTCATTGTCAGATAAAGGAGGAGAACCTTTGTCTGTAACAGTGAAAGTGATGTCATATTCTGGGACCTTCTCGCGGTCTAACGGCTCTGACACTACTAATTCATAATAGTTATCAGAGGACTCCCTCAGTCTGAAAGGCATGTTATCTGGAATATGCAGATCTACCACTCCGTTGTCACCTGAGTCTTTATCACTGACACTAACTACAGCTATCACTGTGTCAATGGGCTCACTCTCTTTGATTGGACTTTGAAATGATTTGATGGATATTTGTGGGTGATTGTCGTTCATATCTGTCACCTGTATTGTCAGCTTACACTGTCCAGATAAGGAGTTAGGCCCCTTATCGCTGGCAATAACCTCCATTTCATAAAGCTTAAAATCTTCATAATTTATCATCTCTTTCACTCTGATTTCACCATTTTCTGGATTCAAGTTGAACATCTGCTGCGTTCTCTCTGATGTATACAAACTATATGAATAAACAATCTCGGAATTAGAACCTTCATCTAAATCAGTGGCGTTTAGTTTGATTACTAGACTTCCAATCGGGGAGTTTTCCATCACATCTACGACGTATCTGTCTTTGTCAAATGAAGGGGCGTTGTCGTTCACATCAAGCACGCGAATAACGATGCTGGCTGTACCTGTGCGCGTGGGGACCCCACCGTCCACTGCAGTGAGTATTAGGTTATGATAAGCCTGCTGCTCTCTATCTAAAGCTTTCTTCAGAATCAAATCTGCAAACTTTGTCCCGTCTCTCCCGGTCTGAATTTCAATAGTGAAGTGTTCACTTGAGCTCAAATGGTAATTTTTCACAGAATTCGGTCCCACATCTGGGTCTGCAGCATTATTCAAAGAGAATCTCTCTCCAACGGGGCTTGATTCAGAGATGTCCAAGTGCATCGTTCCTCGTCGAAAATGAGGAGCGTTGTCGTTAATATCCGTGATTTCCACCTCAATATTAAACATCCGGACAGGATTTTCAATTGTAGCGTCTAATTTAAGAAAGCAGTATGACGTTGTCTTTAAGGGGCATAACAATTCTCTGTCTATCCTTTCCAAAATGAACAGCTCTCCCGTGTCTTTGTTGATGTCAAGATATTTTTTGTTGCCTACAACATCTATGCGCATTTGTCTTTTATTCAGAGTTTTCACGTCTAATCCCAAATCAGTTGCTAAATTAGCAACGACAGATCCTTCCTCCATTTCTTCAGGAACAGAATAATGAGTAACGGTGAATACCGTGTTCATGATGGCAGAAAGAAAGATAAAAACTGAAACGTACCCTCTCCGGGAATACTGACGGATATGATGAGCCATTGAGGAGAATCCGTATTTAAAACCTTGAAATGCGATGTGTGGTTGAGAAAGGAGAAACAGTCCCCTTTATTTAATGATAAAAGCCAGCGAGGGTCTTCATGGAAAACGTTTCTTTATGGTGGTATCAGCAGAGATTTGCGTGCAATATGTCTGCCTGCCCGGGCTCCAATGAACTATCGTGAGAACGATGACTTCATTGGTGAGTCTGTTTTTGTGGAGTGCAGCGACGTGAATAGTCCTTTTTTAGCATTTACACCTCGTACAATCGCGGTTTCTATACAAATATAGATTGTGTGAGAACTTTTAAATTCGGTTATAAGAAAAAGTATAATTAAATATTTTACTTGTTTTTAATAGGATGTGGGAAACAACTAAAAGTTATATATTTTTCCTTGTATTGCTTTTATGACTATGGAAATATACTATTTAAAAAAAAAAATTATTGCACACATGCTACACATTCTATCAGTGCAAATATATGGAGTCATAGCCCTTTGTGTTTGACTTTTACGCGCTAATCTCTGTGCGTAAAACCAGTGTGGTAAAATTTGACCGCGTGTCTAATCTCTAGTTTTATGTGTTTTCTAAAAGCCTTCAGTAAATATTTTAGTTGCTTAATTGATGTTGCCATATGCAACACTCACACAGTTGCTTTATGACCTATGTAATATCCAATTTTAACGGTATCTAAATACCCTGTGCAAGAAAAGATGTTTTATGGAAGGGACAAAGATTGCAAATGTCAAGGGATTTATTTAATGTTTATTTTAAAAAAATGGAATCGTGTTAACATAAAATTATACCTATGTAAACTTTGATTACTAGTATGGATACAGTGTAAATTTTTCTGTACTCATTTATAAAACACTAATAAAATATGAATTTTTAGAGTCTGGATACCTATGGGGAATACATACATCTACATATAGGTCCTGAAAAGGATACAAAGTTGGAAATCTTCAACATTGCAAGGACCAAACAATAGCTGTTACAAATGGCTGTATTTGATGCTTTGGTGGAAGACAAATGAGTTATTTTATGGGAGTAAATGTAGCAATATGACAGTGTAAAAATGCGGTATCAAAAATAAAAGTCCTGTTTCGCATTAGTATTTAAGTAAAAAGTACAATGTTTGGCTCCGAAATGTAATTGAGTGGAAGTATAAAGTAGCGTGAAATGGAAATACTCAACAAAACTTGTACAAATACCTCAAAACTGTACTTGAGAACAATACTTCAGTAAATGTACTTAGATTCCACCTGACGACCATATTCAGAGAATGTTTGTGCATATCATATGTTAAGTTGAGGTTTACCTGCAGAGTGGAAGCAGCTGAGTCGCTAGTGTCTGTCAGTCCTGTGCCTCTCGGTAGACTGGACACGATGTATCTGGAGCCCTTTGGCACAGGCTGTCTAACCACCAGCTTCCCTTTCCTGGTCTCCGCTAGAAACAGACTGTACCAGTAGGCATCGTTGGAGACCAGAGTGGAATCTGCGATGGTGGAGTTCCTCTCACTGATCACACTGTTCCTGCAGGGAGGAGCCGCTTTGCTGGGCTTGGGTTTCTGACACTTGAGCACGATGGTGACCAATATGGTGATGAGCAGGAGAAATGACACCGAGCCCAGACCGATGACCAAATACAGGTTTAGGTCTGAAAAGATGTCGTATTCCAGAGGCACCTCAGTCATGTCAGAGTAGGCCTTCACGGCAGTCTCCACTGTGGACAGCTTGATGGTGACTGTGGCAGACAGAGCAGGCTGCCCGTTGTCTTTGGCAACAACAACCAGTCGCTGGTGGCGCGG
>NW_025736922.1:0-2209 GCF_021292245.1 Micropterus dolomieu
GCATTGAATTGATAAATGCAAAATCAGTTAATTATTGTATAAAGTATTATAATAAAATAGTAAGTGTATCAACCTAGTGCTCTGCATTTCTGAAGGCTGTTTGAGGATGAATGTGGGACCTTGTGTATCTTTCAGCATTTGTTTTAAGAATTTGTCAATCAATTATTTATTCCATGGGTGTTTCTGACCTAAACTCTTTTTTTTGTAGTACCAGATACAAAACCAGGATTACTGTGTTTATTTCCCAGGCGGATGGAGATATGAAAGTGACATTGGATGCCAACTTTGGCCTTGTGAGGAAGCAAAGCTCTGGGACAAGTGTGGTTGAGCCGTTGCATGGAACCCACATGTTTGTTGATGAAAAGGATGTAGTGGAATACCTGCCATCACATCATGACAGCTCAAAGCCTCATGAGATTAGTCGCAGTTGAGTCCATAAAATGTTAGATTTACCTCCTAGAAAAAGACCATTACTCTTCCCATAAATGTAATTTCCTTAAATATTTAGGACTGTAGTAACTTCAAGGCTGGCAAGATCATTTTAAAGAGTAGTTGGAGTATTTAAAATGATAATGGAGATTGTTTGGATATTTTTTTCACTTTTCCTCAGTATAGTGTTTCATCATTCACATGTTGTGTGTTGTAATAGATTAGCCTGTCCCCTGTGTGTCATCGATGAGCTTCTTCGAAGATGTGACAAGAAGCACATCCACCTGCGAGTTGTCTATGACATTGCCTGTGTTGTTGCTTCCCATTTGCATGTGAGTAAATCTTTAAACTCGTGTGTAAAAGTGAATTATTGTTTTGATAAAAAACATTGACACATTAACTCAAAATGATGCCATACTGTGTTCAATCAGAAATCAGGGGAGGGCATAGCACTCTCTTGGCCGTACCAGCATTTCACATTTATGGACACAAATTGCCATGCCAGGTAATTTCATTGAGTTTATAGAGACATCAGGACCTGTGTCAGATATCATTCACTGTCTGCCTCCATTTTCCTGTCTATCCACTGCACTGCTGAAATTAAGTAGAAATGCCTAGAAGTAATCGTAAAGCTTTTCCCGCTTGGTGTGTGTTCAAGTCTTTTTCAGTGATGCGCTGTTTAGGACACAATGGAGACTGCATATAGTGGTCACGTCTGTCCGGGTCAAATTGGTTACTATAAGCAGATGATTGTTATAACCAAAGTTTGTTTATTTCTCATGCAGGTTACCATCTAATTGGCATTTGTGTATTTATGGATTATTACATGGATATAAATGAATGAAATGGACAGTTTCGCTATTTACAGATTTAAAAGATAAAATAACATAAGCTGAGCAAAGGCCCTCTCCTGCTCCAAGCCCTGTCTGAAGGGTCAGGGTGAAAGCATTACACTCCACTCACGTAACATACCGCAGGCCGAGCTACTGCTGTGATAGAGTGGGGACAATAATTGTGCACCGTCCCAAAATGCGAGCAGAGCAGGAATGGAAGGGCCAAATAACTCACTGAGCCTCAGCAGGAAAATATCACATGATGCTTGACTGCGCACAGCAAGCATATGTTCACACACAGCCTAACTGAACACTGTAAGCAGACTATTTGATTATTCTAAATTATTATTATAAAAATAAATATATAGGATGGATTCTGTCCTGAGCTTTTGGATCCATTTAAATAGATGATCACTGCAACTGTTTCCAATTTAGTAGGATAATGCGCAACGTCAGTGTATGTGATATTGTATGACTTTGCTGTAATCGCAGATCAAGTACAGCACCAGACGGCTTGATGGTTTTGGGCTCACGGCTTTGGACGGGGAAGGAATGGAAAGGCTGTGGTCTTTCCTCCGAAGACTTGCCAGAGTCACAAAGGAGATGACTCCCTCGCACCGCCTGGACCTGTTGACTGATGCCCTTCTGCTTTATGGACGGAGGAAATCAACTGACCCAGGTTTGTCTACTGCTGTATAACAAAATTCTGTCCTGGTGGTTTAAGCTGATGACACACAAATTGGTCAGCAGAAGTAAACAAAACTGTCTTTACAGAGGTGCAGCTCTTGCAAAAATTAGACAAGGAAGAGAAAATATCAATCCTCGCTCAAGAAGACATCTCATCTGTCATCAGAGAAGCACCAGGTAAGTCATGCACATGCAGGTAACAATAGTTGTGAACAGGAAACTTTAGATTCCATTTACAAGCGCCCTTTGCACAGAGTATG
>NW_025736923.1:0-480 GCF_021292245.1 Micropterus dolomieu
CCAGTATCTTTAGCGCCCCTAGTGGCAGCGACCAGTGGTCGGTGGGGCAGCGACCAGTATCTTTAGCGCCCCTAGTGGCAGCGACCAGTATCTTTAGCCCCCCTAGTGGCAGCGACCAGTATCTTTAGCGCCCCTAGTGGCAGCGACCAGTATCTTTAGCGCCCCTAGTGGCAGCGACCAGTATCTTTAGCCCCCCTAGTGGCAGCGACCAGTATCTTTAGCGCCCCTAGTGGCAGCGACCAGTATCTTTAGCGCCCCTAGTGGCAGCGACCAGTATCTTTAGCCCCCCTAGTGGCAGCGACCAGTATCTTTAGCGCCCCTAGTGGCAGCGACCAGTGGTCGGTGTGGCAGCGAACAGACCACAGAATTGGCTACAACCCCAACTTTACATTAACACTCTCTCCCGACGAGTCCAAGCATCAGTGACAGCAGCTGCCAGAGTTTCTTTCTGTAAGTTTCACGTCGCTGCTTCAGCAGATG
>NW_025736924.1:0-314 GCF_021292245.1 Micropterus dolomieu
TCTCGGCCCGGTTTGGTCCCTTACAGGAAGTCTCTGCCCGGTTTTGTTCGGTTCAGGATGTCTCAGTCCGGTTTAGTCCAGTTCAGGATGTCACAGTCTGGTTTGGTCCCTTACAGGAAGTCTCGGTCCGGTTTTGTTCGGTTCAGAATGTCTCAGTCCGGTTTAGTCCAGTTCAGGATGTCACAGTCCGGTTTGGTCCGTTACAGGAAGTCTCGGTCCGGTTTTGTTCGGTTCAGAATGTCTCAGTCCAGTTTGGTCCCTTACAGGATGTCTCGGCCCGGTTTGGTCCAGTTCAGGAAGTCTCGGCCCGGTTT
>NW_025736925.1:0-506 GCF_021292245.1 Micropterus dolomieu
GAATCCACATATTATATATGTTTTCTGGTGTGGGAGGAAACTGGAGCACCTGGAGTAACCCCATGGTGGAGAGGGGAGAACATCAAACATCACAGGGCACATAGAAACAAACATCCATTCATACACATTCACACTTAAGCACAATTTAGAGTCACCAATTAACCTGCATGTCTTTGGACGGTGGGGGGAAGCAGGAGCACCCGGAGAGAACCGGGACAGACACGGGGAGAACATATGAACTCCACACAGAGACGCAGATGACCAAGGTTCAAATCCTGGACCTTCTTGCTCTGAGGCGACAGTGCTAACCACTGCTCCACTGTGCCGCCCCTCTTTTAGTTTGTGGTTTGGTATTTTTAGGTCAACCTGAGGAGAAAATCCAACTCCACACAAAAAGAGTCAGGCCCGGGAATTGAACCAGCACCTTTTTGTGTGAGGCTGAAGTTTCATCCATATGCTCGACTGGAGCCAATCCCAGCTGACATTAGGTGAGAGGCCGGGTACAA
>NW_025736926.1:0-2091 GCF_021292245.1 Micropterus dolomieu
ATCAGGAATATAAATCTGTTAGCAGAACATTTTGTCTTCATCCTCAATGCATCATCTTCCATCAGGTCAGTTTACAGTAAAAACAGTCTCTTACTTTGTGTCTGAAGGTCCAGGTTCAGGACTGAAGTCTGGAGGTTTATCTTTGGACCGGTCACTCTTCATAGACAGACAGCTGGATCCTGCAGACTCTGCTCCGTCCTCCTCTTCCTCCACACAAACACTCATCTTCTGGACTTCAGGCAGTCTGAGAGGTAAAACAGTGACACTGACTGTGAGCTCAGAACACAAGAAACCAGTTCTCTGCACAAGTAAAACATATTTTCACTTTGCAATCGGGGATCAACTTTTAAAAGTTGCAGGTTCCGTGTCGGTATAGCAGCTGCCTAAAAGAACCTGGTTCTGGAACTGATGCTTGACTTCAGGAGGAAAAGAGAGGAAAATGCTCATCTATACATCAAGGGAGAGAGTTGAGAGTCAGCAGCTTCCAATTTGTTGGACCTCACATGGACACTTGGGAAACAGGCAGCTCTACTTTTGAAGGGCACTGAGGAAGGTGAACCTGTCCCAGCAGCTCCTCATGGATCTTCTCTCATGACATCCTGCTGTGGTTCACAAGCTGCACTGAGGCTGACAGAAAGGCCCTACAGAGAGTTACTAAACCAGCTCAGAACATCACCAACACACAGCTGCTCTCTCTCACTGACCAACACGTTCTTCCTCCCGACTCGTCACATATTGACGCCTGGTCGAGGCCCTTTGTCGTCGCTTTTTAACGCCCTGGGCGGCCCTTTTGCTTCAATTATTGAGATTTATCAAGTTAGCAACGCTTAGCAACAACAAACATACAACTTCCGGTAAAGTTAATAATAAATATGCAACGTCCGGTATAAACTTTCAAAATAAACATCGCCATTTCGTGAAACGTTGCAGTTTGGTTGGGTTTAGGCACAGAAACTTCTTGGTTAAGGTTAGGAAAAGATCATGGTTTGGGTTTAAATAACTACGTATGTCAGTTAACACATAAGGTAAAAATATTTAATGCTGACTTTTTGTTTCACGTGGGACACAAACCCCGTTCTCCTGGTTCAAAGTCGAGGTTCTGGCCCTCCAACCACCTCCTTCCTCGGTCTTTTCGGTTAAATATCATACCTGCCTTTACCGTCAAAAACTGACGACTATGGCTCTTGACCAATGCGTCCATATGGGACGACTCAGTGACCCTGATGTCTCCGTCGGGCCACAGACATAATCCGGGACCCAACCCACCCAGATAACCACCTGTACTCTGCTGCCCTCAGGGCCCCGTTTCAGAAAGAGGGATTAGTGAAACGTCAGAGTAAATCTCTCTGACTGTGAGCTCAGAGCACAAGAATCAGGAAACAAGTCTGTCCAAGAGTCACAAGAGAACAGGAAGTAACACACAAGTTCCCTCTAAGGTTTCTTTCCTCTCCAGTCCACAGGGAGAAAACTGCCTCAGAGACTTTGACAGTAACATAATAAAATGTTGGACTAACACTCACCCTGCCTCAGCCTTCAGTTCTGGGACTCTAACTGAACTCTTTCTGCTTCAGCTTCCTCCCTGTTCTCAGTGATGCTCCTCCCCTCTGCATTTACAGGAAGTCAGCTGAGTGTTTGGTGAAAAGAGAGCTGTTTACCATGATGTGTAGCTGCTGAAAGTAATATCTCAGTCTACAACCTGTATGAGAGGAAATCTTTAAACAGCCTCTCTGTGATGTTCATGAATTACTGACAGAATGTTCTGTTAAATTCTTCCCACATGGCTCATGAACAGTTCAGCGTAACTTCTCAGCCATCCATCTCTGAATGTGTGAACATGATGCAGCTGATTCAGTTCAGGACACAAGGTTTATCTTAAAGGGAGTTGATCCTGATGTAATGGGGTTATTTAAACCATGGCTCCTAATCTAATGTCAGTAATAAAAGCTGTAGGATCGTAGATTATTAATGTGTGAATGTTGTAAACAGAGCTACATTATAAGACCTACACCTGTGGGGCTAAATTTAGTTTTTCTATTAAGTGAACCACTTTTTTATTAACCGTGTATTAAGGGATCGTAACCACACATTAAA
>NW_025736927.1:0-1333 GCF_021292245.1 Micropterus dolomieu
GGTGGTTCGACAGGTACGTTGGTGGTTACGTTGGTGGTTCGACAGGTACGTTGGTGGTTGCACGGGTACGTTGGTGGTTCCACAGGTACGTTGGTGGTTAAGTTGGTGGTTCGACAGGTACGTTGGTGGTTAAGTTGGTGGTTCGACAGGTACGTTGGTGGTTAAGTTGGTGGTTGCACAGGTACGTTGGTGGTTACGTTGGTGGTTAGGTGGTTCGACAGGTACGTTGGTGGTTACGTTGGTGGTTCGACAGGTACGTTGGTGGTTAAGTTGGTG
This sequence comes from Micropterus dolomieu, assembly GCF_021292245.1. Lineage (NCBI taxonomy): Eukaryota > Metazoa > Chordata > Actinopteri > Centrarchiformes > Centrarchidae > Micropterus > Micropterus dolomieu. The sequence continues at coordinate 277 of NW_025736927.1, forward strand.
GTTGTACAGGTACGTTGGTGGTTACGTTGGTGGTTAGGTGGTTCGACAGGTACGTTGGTGGTTACACAGGTACGTTGGTGGTTAAGTTGGTGGTTCGACAGGTACGTTGGTGGTTAAGTTGGTGGTTGTACAGGTACGTTGGTGGTTAGGTGGTTCGACAGGTACGTTGGTGGTTACGTTGGTGGTTCGACAGGTACGTTGGTGGTTAGGTGGTTCGACATGTACGTTGGTGGTTAAGTTGGTGGTTCGACAGGTACATTGGTGGTTAAGTTGGTGGTTGCACAGGTACGTTGGTGGTTGCACAGGTACGTTGGTGGTTACACAGGTACGTTGGTGGTTAAGTTGGTGGTTCAACAGGTACGTTGGTGGTTAAGTTGGTGGTTGCACAGGTACGTTGGTGGTTACACAGGTACGTTGGTGGTTAAGTTGGTGGTTCGACAGGTACGTTGGTGGTTAAGTTGGTGGTTCGACAGGTACGTTGGTGGTTAAGTTGGTGGTTGTACAGGTACGTTGGTGGTTACGTTGGTGGTTAGGTGGTTCGACAGGTACGTTGGTGGTTACACAGGTACGTTGGTGGTTAAGTTGGTGGTTCGACAGGTACGTTGGTGGTTAAGTTGGTGGTTGTACAGGTACGTTGGTGGTTAGGTGGTTCGACAGGTACGTTGGTGGTTACGTTGGTGGTTCGACAGGTACGTTGGTGGTTAGGTGGTTCGACATGTACGTTGGTGGTTAAGTTGGTGGTTCGACAGGTACATTGGTGGTTAAGTTGGTGGTTGCACAGGTACGTTGGTGGTTGCACAGGTACGTTGGTGGTTACACAGGTACGTTGGTGGTTAAGTTGGTGGTTCAACAGGTACGTTGGTGGTTAAGTTGGTGGTTGCACAGGTACGTTGGTGGTTACACAGGTACGTTGGTGGTTAAGTTGGTGGTTCGACAGGTACGTTGGTGGTTAAGTTGGTGGTTCGACAGGTACGTTGGTGGTTAAGTTGGTGGTTGTACAGGTACGTTGGTGGTTACGTTGGTGGTTAGGTGGTTCGACAGGTACGTTGGTGGTTAC
>NW_025736928.1:0-1067 GCF_021292245.1 Micropterus dolomieu
ATAAAGCTCCTGTCTGATTAAAAGCCTGTTTGAATAGCAGAGTAAAATAATTGACAGAACTGCGTAGTAACAGAGGCAATGCATTCCACAGCCTAGGAGCCACTGCTTGAAATGATCGATGCCCTCTGGTTTTAAAAAGAGTGTGGGGAACCACTGACAGCCTCAGGTGCAACAGGTGGGAGTGTGAAGCTGTATGGAGTCAGAGATGTGTCCGTGCAGCGCTCTAAAAGTAAGGACCAGGACTTTAATCTGAACTCTAAACTGGACTGGTAACCAGTGAAGTGATGGTGAAACAGCTGTGATGTGCGCTCTTTTGTTCATGTGAGTTAGAAGCCTTGCAGCAGAGTTCTGAACAGCCTTAAGAGACGGTGAAGCTCCTTCTTATTCAAACAAGTGAAAAGACAGTTACAGTGATCTAAAGGAGACCAAATAGATCCTCTTAAATTCAACCTCTGACACCAGAGCTCTTAGTTTGGATGTACAGTGTTTCTCAGTTGGAAGAAGCAGTTTCTAATTAGAGAGTCCAAAAAACTCTGTTGTGAACTGAAAATGTTCACACTTCATAAACTGGGTCAGATAAGGTCTTAGTGCCTTAAATGTAGCTGTACGTCAGCTCTTTGCCAGGAAAGAAACATTTTTAATCAGTGAGTTTATCATCAGCAACGATCTTATATCTTGTTTCTTACTGAGACTTGGTTAGACCCAGATACTTCAGCTTTATGAGTGAAGCTAGCGAGCATCAGAAAGGACGGGGAGCTGCCATTTAGTTTCCTGTTCTTTTGAATATGTGGCTCTTCAGCTGAATTCCTCTCCTCCAGCTAGATCTCTAAATATCTCCAGGCCACCTAAATACTGTGCAGGTCTTTCAGTGTTTTCACCCTGAACAGCCTTTCATACTGGTTTTCTCCCTGATCCAGTAAAGAGATCTGAATTCTAACACGTGCTGTTTAAAGTCCTACCTGAGCTCCACAGCAGCAGCAGCAGCAGCAGCAGCAGCAGCAACAGGTGATCCATGTCCAGGTAGACCGTCTCTCTGGCCGTCCGCCTGCTCTCTGCTCTGATCATCA
>NW_025736929.1:0-997 GCF_021292245.1 Micropterus dolomieu
CAAAAAAGGAGCACAGTGCAACCTGGGGACAAGGTGTTCGTGAAGGTCTTTAGGAGGAAGTGGTATAACGAACGCCGTGAGGGACCATTTGAAGTGGTTCGTAGTACTGGAACAGCTGTCCAGGTTAAAGGGTCTCCAACGTGGTATCATTTATCACATTGTGTTAAAGCGCCTAGTGAAGAGGTGCCACGAGTGGACAATAGGGAAGAACAGGCAGAAGGAGAGATGCATGACAATATCCAGAACCAAAACCCAGAAGGAGATATTGTATATACGAGGTTATGTGACCCGTAAGGTGACGCTTATGATGAAAGATTTAGAGCCTGTTGAAGTGTCAACAGTCACCAAAGGAGTTCAGGAGCAATATACTACAGTAGTCACTCCAAGAGTGAATAATACACAGAGAACATTTGTCATTTGGCCCTTGGAAATAACTAAAAGAGTTAATACATCAACTAATGCAATTGTTTTAGCAGAAACCTTGGAAGAAATGGATGTTACAACGGCGATAACAACCATTGTAAATATGACACAGACGCCGATTACAATTTTTCGGGAAGTAAAGGATTTGGTAGACGTAACTCAGAAGCCTGTGTTACAGAGGGAGACTGGGGAGCAAAGAATGCAAGAAAATGATGAAGATTCATCTGAAACCGTTCAGAATATTATCCCACATGTACAAAATGAGTTCTTTACTTTTGATAAAACACCAGAAGATATGACTGATCAATACGTACGCTCGTTACGGAAGAGGGAGGCTACATGGAAGGCATATGGGTTTGATTCTTCTGTTTTGAAAATTACAGATGGCTGGGCAGGTAGGAATTTATGGTTCCAGCAGTTAACTCATTCTGTAAGATCAGTTAAGAAATTGGATGGTCCATGTCTGTTGAAAGTCTCCGCACCAGGCACATGGGATTCAATTTTAGAGACAGTGGCCCAACCTCTATCCGTTATGTGTCAATCTTATGCTTTATCATGGCTGTCGTATCAGCAA
>NW_025736930.1:0-481 GCF_021292245.1 Micropterus dolomieu
GACGGGAGGAGGACAGGAGAGTCTCAGAGGACGGGAGGAAGACAGGTGAGTCTCAGAGGACGGGAGAAGGACAGGAGAGTCTCAGGACGGGAGGAGGACAAGAGGAGGACAGGTGAGTCTCAGAGGACGGGAGGAGGACAGGTGAGTCTCAAGAGGACGGGAGGAGGACAGGAGAGTCTCGGAGGACGGGAGGAGGACAGGAGGAGGACAGGTGAGTCTCAGGACGGGAGGAGGACAGGAGGAGGACAGGTGAGTCTCAGAGGACGGGAGGAGGACAGGTGAGTTTCAGAGAACGGGAGGAGGACAGGAGGAGGACAGGTGAGTCTCAAGAGGTCAGGAGGAAGACAGGTGAGTCTCAGAGGACGGGAGGAGGACAGATGAGTCTCAAGAGGACAGGAGGAGGACAGGAAGAGGACGGGAGGAGGACAGGAAGAGGACAGGTGAGTTTCAGAGGACGGGAGGAGGACAGGAGGAGGACAGG
>NW_025736931.1:0-3572 GCF_021292245.1 Micropterus dolomieu
GTGTCCCTCAAGGCGGCAGAAAACCCTTCCCATGATCCTCCAGCACACTCGTTCCTGATGCGTTCCCTCGTCAGAGAGCCGTTCTTGAAGCTGGGGATAAAACACACACACGTGACTTCCTGTCTGAGGCTGCGAGCCGCGAGCCCATTGGTTCCTCCTGAAGACCTAAACCAGCTCAGAGACGTGGTTTGCTGCTAATCTGCTGGACTGGTGCGGCTTTAAGGAACCTGGATCCCGACCGAGGTTCTTTCTTTCTGGTCTGCACACATACGTACCTGCAGTTATTTAAAGTTCTCTTAAAGTATTTTCTGCAGTATCTTGTAGTATTTTACAGAATAAACAGAGTGGCCGTCCAGGTTCGTACCACAGCAGAGCCATGTAGGCCCGCCGGTCGACGGGGTTGCAGAAGATGTGCCCCTCCGGCGCCGGGCGAGGCCGCCGGATCCACAGGAAGAGCGTGTCGCTGGTGCCGAGGGACACCTGGAGACACAGAGGACACACATGAAGACGTCCGGACTCTGCTCTGCACACGAGCGACGGGCTGGATGGAGACTTACAGCCGTGTCTCCCCGCTGGAGCCTCATTCCTGCCAGAGACGCTGGGGAGGAGAGAAAACACGCGTTAGTCTCGGCCTCGTCTCCTCGTCTGTCAGCGCTTTGCAGGTCCTGAAGGTGGTCTCAGGTGGACCAGATGTACAGTACGCAGACGGTCTGAGGAAATGCGTTTAGCTTGTTGTCATTTTATTTTGGTAATCTTTAACGCTACTTCCTCTCAGCAGCACGGCCGCCTCGATGCGAGGCAGTAAAACCTGATGACAGCCGGCAGCTGCCGACTGCAGGAGGAAGAGCTCGTCTTAAAAAGCAGAGAAAGATCCGTTTGGCCAGACTGCAGCTCAGCAGCTCCGCCTTGTGTTCAGCCGGCGGAGCTACAGGACGCAGCAGCTTTTAGATTCACAGCAGCACGTTCAAGATGAATCTGTGCTGTTTAATAAACGTGATCCGTCAGCAGGAAGCAGTAAACCTGAGTCTGGATCAGAGACCCGTCTCATCTGTCCTCAAAGCAACAGGACACAGCAGAGGTCTCTAAGTAAGTAAACATTCCTACTTCCTATTTCACAACCTCTGGAGAACACAAACAAACAAACAAACAAACACTAATCACGTCCTGGTTCATAAAGAACCTGATGGCTGAAATCTGAGCCCAGTCGTTCAGACCTCCTGCAGGAGCTGGATCTCCCTGCAGGAGGTCTTTGGGTTACCTGGGTTGTCTCCGGTGAAAGCCACCACCCTGCAGCTCTCAGAGAAACCGCATCGCTGCACAAAGTAGGAGGAGACGGGGCCCTGCAACGACACACAGAGGGGGCCCTGAAGCACACATCGGACCAGACTCGAAGCAGACCGGCGGGGACCGGTCTTACCAGTACAGATGTGGAGGGAAGCGGCGCTCCCAGCAGCCGGCCCAGATGAGGAGCGGTGGCTTCCAGGCAGACCTCAGACCAGTTCCTGGTCCTGATGTCCAACAGATTCATCCCTGAACCTGGAACCATTTGATCAGCCAATCAGATTCTCTGTCACACAGGAAGGGTCCAGCATTTTACAAGAAGTGTTTTTGTGGTGGTCCGCCGTACCGTCACTGTAGTCGATGGCGGCGTAACCACCGAGGAAGAGCGAAGCTGCGAAGCTGCTGACCAACGAGATCCTCTGAAAACACACACAGGTCGGTGACCGTGAGCTACCGAACCTCCGTCTGTATTAACACACCAATCACCAGTGAAGAGCGGCGCCGGCTGACCTCGGTCTCCTGGAACTGCTCCGCTCGGGTCAGCCTCAGCTTGGCGATCTGGTTTCCTGTGAAACGCTGCAGACAAACAGGTTCATCTCAAACGGACGCACAGACAGAAATAACACACAGAGTCAGCAGAGAGACAGACAGGTGGACACTCTGACCTCGTAGGCTCTGGATCCGGTGATCTCTGCCAGTCTCAGGGGCCCCCCCGCTGCTGCCTGCAGGTCCAGACACTGCTGAGTGCTGCTGGAGTCCATCCACACGGGACAGTCGGACACCGAGAAGCTGCCCTGTTAACACACCAGCAACCGTGAGGACACAGTACCGGCCCAGCCCGCGTCCCAGTTCACTGTAGATACACAGACCTGCAGCAGCTGGTGCAGGTTCTGGTCCGGGTCCAGCTGTTTCAGAGTCTCGGACGCTCCTCTCCTCCAGTACACACTGCCGTGTTGCTGAGAGAGGACGACCGAGTACAGACACGTTCAAAGACTCCGTTAGAGAAACGGTCACCTTTCACCAAACTCCACTCACTTTTCTATCAATTTTAGGGAAATCTGTCAGCAGGTGAACTTCCTGTCTCACCTGGCCGCTGCCTGACAGCGCTCTGACGCGGGAGAAGTCAAGCCCCGCCCTCTTCAGCTTGTCCAGCAGCAGGTCCAGAGCCTGACGACACACACGAAGACACAACAAGACCGGTTTAAAGAGCTGTTCGAGGGTCCGGACTTGGTTTCAGGGTTCGGGTTGAAGTAAGCGAAGGCCTCACCTTGACCCACATCAGCACAGGAGAGGTGACCGTCAGCCCGTCAGCATGGATGTGGACTCCTCCCTGAGTCCTGGACACAAACACCAGAACCAGAACTAACTACTCAGTTTCAAAATAAAACATACTACTAGGAGTAGTACTCCTACTGCAGCGTGGTGAGGAGTGTCACCTGAACTCTGGCAGCTCCTGGTCAAACTGCACACTGTTCTGATGAACGACGTTCAGGTTTCCATCCATCGCCACCACCTTCAGCTACCAGTACACACCGGCAGGAAAAAGTACACACAAGTATCATCAGCTTCATGTAGTTAGAGAATGAGCAGTAAAAGTACACACCAGCAGTAAAAGTACACACCAGCAGTCACCGACACGGAGCCGACGTCCAGCTGACTGTATGATCAATAATCGATCAGGTGACTTTTGTTGCTCCAGCTGGAGAACTGAAACGTTTAGTTCAGGGACCGTGTAAAAAAGAGCATCTGACTTACTGCAGTACTATGAGTACACGCTGCAGTACTACAGTCCTGCAGTACTGCACTGTGAGTCCTTTCTGCAGTACTACAGTCCATTCTGCTGTACTACACTGTGAATACATTCTGCAGTACTACAGTCCTGCAGTACTACAGTGTGAGTACATTCTGCAGTACTACAGTCCTGCAGTACTACACTGTGAGTACATTCTGCAGTACTACAGTCCATTCTGCTGTACTACACTGTGAGTCCATTCTGCAGTACTGCACAGTGAATACATTCTGCAGTACTGCACAGTGAGTACATTCTGCAGTACTGCACAGTGAGTACATTCTGCAGTACTACAGTCCATTCTGCAGTACTGCACAGTGAGTACATTCTGCAGTACTACAGTCCATTCTGCAGTACTACACTGTGAACACATTCTGCAGTACTGCACAGTGAGTACATTCTGCAGTACTACAGTCCATTCTGCAGTACTGCACAGTGAGTACATTCTGCAGTACTACAGTCCATTCTGCAGTACTACACTGTGAATACATTCTGCAGTACT
>NW_025736931.1:3592-5692 GCF_021292245.1 Micropterus dolomieu
AGTACTGCACAGTGAGTACATTCTGCAGTACTACAGTCCATTCTGCAGTACTACACTGTGAATACATTCTGCAGTACTACAGTCCATTCTGCAGTACTACACTGTGAATACATTCTGCAGTACTGCACAGTGAGTACATTCTGCAGTACTACAGTCCATTCTGCAGTACTACACTGTGAATACATTCTGCAGTACTACAGTCCATTCTGCAGTACTACACTGTGAATACATTCTGCAGTACTGCACAGTGAGTACATTCTGCAGTACTACAGTCCATTCTGCAGTACTGCACAGTGAGTACATTCTGCAGTACTACAGTCCATTCTGCAGTACTACACTGTGAATACATTCTGCAGTACTGCACAGTGAGTACATTCTGCAGTACTACAGTCCATTCTGCAGTACTACACTGTGAATACATTCTGCAGTACTACAGTCCATTCTGCAGTACTACACTGTGAATACATTCTGCAGTACTGCACAGTGAGTACATTCTGCAGTACTACAGTCCATTCTGCAGTACTACACTGTGAATACATTCTGCAGTACTACAGTCCATTCTGCAGTACTACACTGTGAATACATTCTGCAGTACTGCACAGTGAGTACATTCTGCAGTACTACAGTCCATTCTGCAGTACTACACTGTGAATACATTCTGCAGTACTACAGTCCATTCTGCAGTACTACACTGTGAATACATTCTGCAGTACTGCACAGTGAGTACATTCTGCAGTACTACAGTCCATTCTGCAGTACTACACTGTGAATACATTCTGCAGTACTACAGTCCATTCTGCAGTACTGCACTGTGAGTACATTCTGCAGTACTACAGTCCATTCTGCAGTACTGCACTGTGAATACATTCTGCAGTACTACAGTCCATTCTGCAGTACTACACTGTGAGTACATTCTGCAGTACTACACTGTGAGTACATTCTGCAGTACTACAGTACATTCTGCAGTACTACAGTGTGAGTACATTCTGCAGTACTACAGTCCTGCAGTACTACACTGTGAGTACATTCTGCAGTACTACAGTCCTGCAGTACTACACTGTGAGTACATTCTGCAGTACTATAGTACATTCTGCAGTACTACAGTCCTGCAGTATTACACTGTGAGTACATTCTGCAGTACTACAGTCCTGCAGTACTTCAGTCCTGCAGTACTACACTGTGAGTACATTCTGCAGTACTACAGTCCTGCAGTATTACACTGTGAGTACATTCTGCAGTACTACAGTCCTGCAGTACTACACTGTGAGTACATTCTGCAGTACTATAGTACATTCTGCAGTACTACAGTCCTGCAGTACTACACTGTGAGTACATTCTGCAGTACTACAGTCCTGCAGTACTTCAGTCCTGCAGTACTACACTGTGAGTACATTCTGCAGTACTACACTGTGAGTACATTCTGCAGTACTACAGTCCTGCAGTACTACACTGTGAGTACATTCTGCAGTACTACACTGTGAGTACATTCTGCAGTACTACACTGTGAGTACATTCTGCAGTACTTCAGTCCTGCTGTACTACACTGTGAGTACATTCTGCAGTACTTCAGTCCTGCTGTACTACACTGTGAGTACATTCTGCAGTACTACACTGTGAGTACATTCTGCAGTACTACACTGTGAGTACATTCTGCAGTACTACAGTCCTGCAGTACTACACTGAGTACATTCTGCAGTACTACACTGTGAGTACATTCTGCAGTACTTCAGTCCTGCAGTACTACACTGTGAGTACATTCTGCAGTACTACACTGTGAGTACATTCTGCAGTACTTCAGTCCTGCAGTACTACACTGTGAGTACATTCTGCAGTACTACACTGTGAGTACATTCTGCAGTACTACAGTGTGAGTACATTCTGCAGTACTACAGTACATTCTGCAGTACTACAGTCCTGCAGTACTACAGTACATTCTGCAGTACTACAGTGTGAGTACATTCTGCAGTACTTCAGTCCTGCAGTACTACACTGTGAGTACATTCTGCAGTACTACAGTCCTGCAGTACTACACTGTGAGTACATTCTGCAGTACTTCAGTCCTGCAGTACTACACTGTGAGTACATTCTGCAGTACTACAG
>NW_025736932.1:0-2457 GCF_021292245.1 Micropterus dolomieu
ATTTGTAACCAGTAACTAAAGCTGTCAGATAAAGTAAAAAGTACAATATTTCCCTTTGGAGATGTGGTGAAGTAGAAGTAGAAAGTGTCATGCAAAGATAATACTCAAGTTCAGTACAAATACCTTGCGTACTTAAGTACAGTACTACTTTGTTACTGTCTACCACTGGGTTTAGCTTTGGCTACCTGAAACTAAGGAAAGGACTAGAGATGTTTTTCTATATTTTGGCTCTGGACAGAAAGCTATCATCCATCAAGATGATGAAAATGGCCGGCCTTGAGCCACAGTGCTTTAAGTGGGAGCCCCCTACACCCGTCATCAAGGCATAAACATGTGCAACAAACACTTACAACACAAAACACCATTCATAAGATGAAGCACTGCTGTTCAGTGGGCTCGTTTGGGGTCAAATTTCCTTTTAGTTTTGATACATTTGTATTTTTGAAATATAAGTATATAAATAAAGTCTTTTATCAGATCTACCTATTGTTATACTTTCTATTTGTTCGGGTAAAACCTAACTGCTAGTAAAAACTTGGCTGGGGTTCTTAAGGTCCTTTTCAGTAACTTTGCTGTGCTCATTGATCAAAACGCGGTTTTATCACCACATATTTTTGCTGAATCAAAAGGAACGCTATTTCTACTAAGTGTAATAAATTATTAACGACTCCAAATGTTCATAAAACATATAGGCTACTTAGTTTTGTTGATCACCATTGATGTACCCAACAAAGGATAATCTGGCGTTTAAAAGCAAGTTTTTGGAAGTGCATGCAATTCTCCGGGCTGTCTTTATCTTGCTGTATGGAGCCAGCAGACTCGTTTATGGACGTGTGGATGTAGTAGAACTTACAGTCATTTGAGATTCAGAGTTAGAGCTTATTAGGGTTTGGAATCATTTTCTAATGTCCATTTTGGAGCATTCTGAGCTGCTTGCTTTGTTTTGATATGTGCACTGCCCCAGGGAACTCCCGCTAACTCAAAATGCATGTACTAACTTACGTTGGGAGGGGGGAAGCAGGGGGGTTTCCTCACAGAGCCACACTGTGAATTAGCTTTAATATGTTTTCAACTACTAAACTGTTTGTAAATGTATATTTTTATTATTCCTCACTGAAATGTGAATATCACAACTCTAATGGGGGGGGGGGGTGCATTGCCCCCTAATATTTGAAATACTTAGCTAAATGAGGTTGTCTGTGAAGAATAGTTATCCAACGAAGGTTAAAGTCAAGGGCAACTGGACTTGGTTGAAGATACTGGAGCTAAATGAGATGATTAAATCAGGTATTAAAGCAAACCTGACTGCAAACAAATCAATCAATACATAATAATAAACAATAGTATCAATAAAGTCAGTTGTCAAAGTAAATCATTTGTGTTGATCTGAAATATCATTGCACATTTTCCCATTAAAACGAATGTTTATCAAATCTACAACTAAATAAAGCAAATAATTATAAACCCATTCATATCCGTAAAATTATTCTGATGTAACACAGATTTGTTATTAAAACTATTGGTAATTTAGCCTCCTGAATAGTTTTACATTATTTATATTCCTTATTACATTCTTAAAAACATCATGTTCATCACTTCTTAACATCTCACACATTTTCATGGAGCTGATTTCATCATCAGCAAAACAACCTCCCTCTTTGCTATCTGCAGGTATGCATCCTATCCTCCTCGGTACATTCTTAAACACATAGTTTTTTACTACTTTCAATACATTTAAGCATTTCAGGACATTTTCAAAATGATGTAGCTGATTACAAGCAAAAACATTTTAGTATATCTTATACAGAAGTTGAAATGGGGAAGTGCTGCTGCTGTTTGAGTTGTTCAACTATTGACCAACACCTTTCTATGAGTTATGACGTCTCTGCATTTGTCAGGGTTGTCAGGGACTCCTTTATTGGTCACACTGAATAAATGTCTCTTTCTTCATATTGTCAATACATTTAAACAGATATTCCTGCCAACTCTATCACCTGGTGCGGTGATTCAGGACACTGAATTAAAGTTCATTTGTTGTTTTTAACAATTTCATTTTTGTGGATTTACAATAACAATAGAAACCCTGTAACTCACTCCCAGGCTTTCCTATATCTTATATCTTATATTTCTGCATTCAGCACCAACCTGCTAAGTTTACAGCTGTGCTTTTGGACAACAAACAAACAGATGGCTAGAAAGATGCAGTGGTTGTCTGAAGGTTTACAGTATTCTTATTAGCAGGACAAACATGGACTACAAGTACAAGGCTGACCAGCTTGAAGGAAAATGGTAACAGGTACAAAGGCTGAAGAAAACCTTGTGCTTCTGATGTTTACCTGATCATTAGAGGGTAACAATGACCAGTAAAATATCATCTTATCTGTGTTCTTCAGCAGCTGCTACAGTATCACCATATTGCACCATGGACATCAGGAGTCAGATTCTGGTGGGAGAGGA
>NW_025736933.1:0-699 GCF_021292245.1 Micropterus dolomieu
TTTAGTTAGAAATGACCTTGCGAGAAGAAGGATGCAGAACATCTGTGAGTCTTTTATGTTGCCTACTGCTGTTCTACTCTATTCTAGTAAAGTTATGTCATTTTATGCATTTTCTGTTTGGATTACTTGTGTGGATTTTTTTATGACAATGACTGAAGATTATCAGTCAGATAATTGAGGATTTTGTCCACGTTACGTTTCACCTAAATCATATAGGTAGTATGATCCACTTTGTCTTAGTAACTGATTGTTAAATTCAGTTATTAATGTTGATGTCTGATGTGCTCTGTGTTCCAGTGGTACAGAGTCAGTATGGCTGGGGAGTGACTTACACTTCTACTGAGATCTGTGCCTTTAAAGGATCAACTGTGGACATATACTGCGCCATTAAATACCCGTCCACAATCAGTTACCGTTATATAGTTTGGACATTCTGGTTTAAAGGTGATGAAATTGTGGATCTGAAAATAAAGTCAGAGTATTCAGGTCGTGTGGAGTATAGCTGTTATATGAACTACTGCACTCTGAGAATCACAGACCTGAGAGAGAGCGACTCAGCTGAGTACAAGTTCAGTTTCATAACAAACCAACCAGGTGGGAAATATACTGGTTTACCTGGAGTCACTCTGTCTGTCACAGGTAACATTTTCATCTGAATATTTATTTAGTTCTGTCCAACATCTTATGAAGGTTACTGTG
>NW_025736934.1:0-2227 GCF_021292245.1 Micropterus dolomieu
CACCGGGGCACCGTTCACCTCACCGGGTAACAGAGAATAAATCACTGTACCGTTTTGTCTCCAGTCGGGGTCTCGAGCACTAACGGAACATAAAGTGGAGCCAGGTTTGTTATTTTCAGTCACATATGCGCTGTAGGACTGTTCCTCAAACACCGGTGGGTTGTCGTTGATGTCTGCTACAGATAACTGAACAGTTTTAGAGGAGGACAGAGGTGGAGAGCCCTCGTCAGTGGCGGTGATTGTAATGTTGTAATCAGACACTAGTTCACGGTCCAGTTGTCCTGTGGTCACCAGAGAATAATAGTTTTTAATAGAAGGAACCAACTTAAAGGGGGCGTTTTGCTGAATGGAGCAGCGGACCTGTCCGTTACTCTCGGAGTCTCTGTCCTGCACGTTCATGATGCCCACCTCTGTACCAGGTGACACGTTCTCAGGTATGGGACTACTGAGTGATTTTAGATATATGACAGGGGCGTTGTCATTTATATCAGTAATTTCAATAATTAACGTTGCGTATGAAACTAATCCCAAACCATCTTTTGCGCTGATCTGCATTTCATAAGATGACACTTTCTCATAATCAATAGTTCCAGCTACTTTCACCTCTCCAGTTTTAGGGTGTAAAGAAAATGTGTTGCTGTTTTCATCAGAAACATGATCAAATCCATAGGTAATTTCGCTATTTAAACCTTCGTCTGCATCCGTTGCACTCACTGTGATCACCAGTGTATCTAAAGGAGAGTTTTCAGGCAGAGTAGCTTTATAGACGGTCTGGCTAAACACTGGTACATTATCATTAGCATCCAGCACAGTGACGTGAATGACTACAGTGCCTGATCTCTGAGGAGAGCCGCCATCAAATGCGGTAAGCAATAACATGATCTCAGTTTTGTCCTCTCTGTCTAACTCTTTGTCTAAGACTAATTCACAATACTTTCGTCCACCTGCCTTTGTGTTTACATTTAATTTGAAATGGTCATTCTGTTGAAGTGAGTAGCCCTGAACAGCATTTTCTCCGATGTCTCCATCGTGAGCTTCTCCAAGAAGAAACCGTGCACCCTTGTCCGCCGATTCCTGAATTTCGAATTTAAGTGACTCCTCTTTAAACTGCGGTGAATTGTCATTAATATCTTCAACGCGGATACTAACACGGTGCAGTTCTAAAGGATTTTCCAGTACGAGCTCTTGTTTTAGAACACACGATGCCTTTTTCGCACAAAGCCCTTCTCTGTCTATCCTTTCTTGTACGATCAAATCTCCGGTGCTGAGATTAACACCGGAGTACTGAACGTTGTTGTCTTCAGTATCGATTCGGGCCTTGCGAGCAGACAGTCTGCCCAAATCAAGTCCCAGATCCTTAGCGATATTTCCAATTACAGATCCACGTTTCATCTCCTCCGGGATAGAGTAGCTCACGTCTCCGTGGACGAGGTGGAGGGCAAGAAAAATTACAACAAGGCCGCGGAGCAGCGCAAATCTGTTGTTCCCCATTATAACGACGAAACAAAAGACCACTAAAATGTAAGTTTTCAACAAAATAAAATCCACGTTGAATTCGTGATCTCCTTCGATTTTCAAAAGTAGTTACACTGCAGCCATTAATTCCAAGCTGTTTTTTTTCCAGTGCTGCACAATACTGGAATCTGGCTTTACATTTCTCGACGTAAAAGGGTGGAGAGTGAACGTGCAGCCTCGTTTATTAGTACACAGTGACACCTTGAGTACTTTGTGAGATATAACACTGGGGTGTATGATTTTCTAAAGGTATTTAAAATATATATATAAAGATAACTTTAGAAATCATACAAAAAAGCTAATTCGACAACTTGGATTTCCTTAAAAAACTATGAACAGACATATCAGTATTTGATCTTATTTATGGTTTTAAAAAGCAAGAAATCGATCAATCACAAGGGAATGCGTTTTAGAATTTATAGCTTGGGCATATAAAATAAGTATGTGTCCATTTCATTATAATGTGAAGTGAAGGTGGTTGAGCACAAGATCTCGCAAACATATGCTTAAAGAGCTGTTCAGCATGTCTGCACCAAAAGGGAAAGTATTGTTTGGTTAAAACTTCTATATGTGTGAAATTTAATATTAAAGCAATTACAACGTTACATAGGTAAAAATATAAACTTTAAAGTCAACAACCTTTAGCTCCCATTATTAATTATTACACAAGTTAGACCCTTCAACATTTCTGTCTCTCTGTTTAAAGACAAAA
>NW_025736935.1:0-1689 GCF_021292245.1 Micropterus dolomieu
GTATATCAGAATGTGAAATTTAACATTTCCAGTCAGTATAAAAGACAAAAGGAGTGGAAATTTATAAATACAATTTATTGCAATGTAAACCATGTGTTCTTTAAAAATGTTCACAAATGTGGACATGTAGTAAACACATTTATTCAAATAAATAGACTGGTTCCGTGCAAGTGGTAACAGCTACTGTATGTCCGGCATAGGTCCAGAGCACTTAGGAGTCCATAGAGTGGTAGGGAGAAAGGGGGATAAAGGTGGGCGTGTTACTTTTTTAATAACCATTTTGAACATTAATAAACAATATTAGCCATGACGGTCAGCTATGTTTAGGAGCAAAAAAAGGGTCATAAAAGCCAAATTCAAAAGCTGTGAAACTGCCAACTGAAAGCAGTTCACTGCATTTGGAGGTGGCCTTTAAGGCAATTACCTACTTTACTTAAAAACATAATTATGCTAGTTGTGAAATGAATTAGATTTTTCAAATATAGCCCAGGGCTGCCATGTCAGATGCGACGGTTCTCAAACATGGCATCATTTAAGCTACAAACAAATACAGCCATAGCACTGTTCACTGATGGGCACCAGTCTTCCACCAACACTTTGGGTCACAAACGAAAACAGGATCTTCATGCAAGGGTGCTGGAGGTAAAGCCGGTGCAGGTCCTCCATCATGTTGACCAGCTTCACAATGCTGACCTCCCCGTGCAGCTGACGCCACAGTGGATGATGAGGACATCCAGTGCTGCACTTCTTCGCAGGGAGGGGAAAAGAAAGGGAGAAGCCAGTCAGACCAAGAGATATCCGGCAGGGTGAAGATGCTTCCTAAGCTCTCTGCAGCTCTCTGGCTCATGCTGCACATAGCTGTCACCAATGATCTAGAGTGCAACTATGGGAGGAAAATAAATGAGTATAATAAATGCTTCTATGTCACATCTAAAGGAGAAAACATAACAAGGCAGCAACACCTCAAAAATCTAGATAACAGTCTATATTTCCAATGTAATATCAGCGGTCTAAAGTCTAGTTTATGCTGTGGGACCATAAACTCCATTTACCACAGTCACAGAAAAATATTTCTGCTAGATATCATGTACAATGCGTTAAACATGAGCAGCTAACCTTAGCCTAGCTAGTCATGTCTGATGCACTACCAGTCAAGCTTCATGCTAAGACGCCTAACGTTAGCTAACTATTATACATGTCACTTCAAAAAAAGAGACAGCGATAGACTCAGTGGCCTGGCCAATGGTAAATATAAAAAATCATTAAATTATGCCAAACTACATTTAAAAGAATTTCTATTGAAATGAGCAACATAACGTCAACTTACCTCCATCTAGCCTGTACACGTGACAACTGAGTGCTGCTCGGAGTTGAAGCAGTCAGTCAAACCCACCAATAAAATCTCTTATTTTCACCATTTTTGGAGTAGTATGTAGCTGCAGAACCGAAGGCTGCAGTTTCAGGATCGCAATTTTAGGACCGGAACTGCATTTCTGGGACTACTTTGATACTGCCAGCTAGCAAGCTAGCTAGCTATGTTACTCTTGACAGCTCCCCGAAGCCACTTACCCTTACCACAACCACCACAGAGTGTGTGCCTAAACTTAAGTTATTGATTATGTGCATGTCGAACGGTTAACCCTACAGCTGTGCTAGCAGCCAGGGTTAACCTCCTTCATGTTGCTGCAC
>NW_025736936.1:0-812 GCF_021292245.1 Micropterus dolomieu
CTGTAGGTCTGTGTGTGTGTGTGTTCTTTGTAGGTGTGTGTGTGTTCTCTGTAGGTCTGTGTGTTCTCTGTAGGTGTGTGTGTGTTCTCTGTAGGTGTGTGTGTTCTCTGTAGGCGTGGGTGTGTGTGTTCTCTGTGTGTGTGTGTGTTCTCTGTAGGTGTGTGTGTGTTCTCTGTAGGTGTGTGTGTGTTCTCTGTAGGTGTGTGTGTGTTCTTTGTAGGTGTGTGTGTGTTCTCTGTAGGTGTGTGTGTGTTCTTTGTAGGTGTGTGTGTGTTCTTTGTAGGTGTGTGTGTGTTCTCTGTAGGTGTGGGTGTGTGTTCTCTGTAGGTGTGTGTGTGTGTTCTCTGTAGATGTGTGTGTTCTC
Organism: Micropterus dolomieu; assembly: GCF_021292245.1. Classification (NCBI taxonomy): domain Eukaryota; kingdom Metazoa; phylum Chordata; class Actinopteri; order Centrarchiformes; family Centrarchidae; genus Micropterus; species Micropterus dolomieu. The sequence continues at coordinate 365 of NW_025736936.1, forward strand.
TGTAGATGTGTGTGTTCTCTGTAGGTGTGTGTGTGTTCTCTGTAGGTGTGTGTGTGTTCTCTGTAGGTCTGTGTGTGTGTGTGTTCTCTGTAAGTGTGTGTGTTCTCTGTAGGTGTGTGTGTTCACCGTAGCTGTGTGTGTTCACTGTAGGTGTGTGTGTGTTCTCTGTAGGTGTGTGTGTTCACTGTAGGTGTGTGTGTGTTCTCTGTAGGTGTGTGTGTGTTCTCTGTAGGTGTGTGTGTGTTCTCTGTAGGTGTGTGTGTTCTCTGTAGGCGTATGTGTGTTCTCTGTAGGCGTGGGTGTGTTCTCTGTAGGTGTGGGTGTGTTCTCTGTAGGTGTGGGTGTGTTCTCTGTAGGTGTGTGTGTTCTCTGTAGGTGTGTGTGTGATCTCTGTAGGTGTGGGTGTGTTCTCTGTAGGTGTGTGTGTGTTCTCTGTAGGTGTGGGTGT
>NW_025736936.1:914-1686 GCF_021292245.1 Micropterus dolomieu
TTCTCTGTAGGTGTGTGTGTTCTCTGTAGGTGTGGGTGTGTTCTCTGTAGGCATGTGTGTTCTCTGTAGGTGTGGGTGTGTTCTCTGTAGGTGTGGGTGTGTTCTCTGTAGGTGTGGGTGTGTTCTCTGTAGGTGGGTGTGTTCTCTGTAGGTGTGTGTGTGATCTCTGTAGGTGTGGGTGTGTTCTCTGTAGGTGTGTGTGTGTTCTCTGTAGGTGTATGTGTGTGTTCTCTGTAGGTGTGTGTGTGTTCTCTGTAGGTGTGTGTGTGTGTTCTCTGTAGGTGTGGGTGTGTTCTCTGTAGGTGTGTGTGTTCTCTGTAGGTGTGGGTGTGTGTGTGTTCTCTGTAGGTGTGTGTGTGTGTTCTCTGTAGGTGTGGGTGTGTGTGTGTTCTCTGTAGGTGTGTGCGTTCTCTGTGTTCTCTGTAGGTGTGTGTGTGTGTTCTCTGTAGGTGTGTGTGTGTGTTCTCTGTAGGTGTGTGTGTTCTCTGTAGGTGTGGGTGTATGTGTGTTCTCTGTAGGTGTGTGCGTTCTCTGTGTTCTCTGTAGGTGTGGGTGTGTTCTCTGTAGGTGTGTGTGTTCTCTGTAGGTGTGTGTGTTCTCTGTAGGTGTGTGTGTGTGTTCTTTGTAGGTGTGGGTGTGTTCTCTGTAGGTGTGGGTGTGTTCTCTGTAGGTGTGTGTGTTCTCTGTAGGTGTGGGTGTGTTCTCTGTAGGTGTGGGTGTGTTCTCTGTAGGTGTGGGTGTGTTCTCTGTAGGTGTGTGTGTTCTCTGTAGG
>NW_025736937.1:0-1684 GCF_021292245.1 Micropterus dolomieu
AACAACACCAAAGATATGTGGCAGGCCATCAAAAACATCACAGGCTACAAAAGCAGGTGCTTTCCCCATTATGTGCGAGGCCACATTACCAGATGAACTCTTTTTATGTCTTTTTTTTTTAAAAAAACCTTTCCTGCCCGGCAGCCTGGTATAGAGTATGAGGAACTGGATACCATATTGTGCCAGACAGATTTTACTTTAACAAGAGAGTGTTAATATACTCCTTTGTCTGTTTTGTTATTTATTCAAACCGGGCCAGACAGGGGACAGACAAAAGTTTGTCTGGGCAGTGTGAACTGATCATTCTAAAGACTGAAACCACCTTCTGTGGTTTTATAAAGCGGTTACCATGTCTGGCTAAAAGAAAGTAGGCTAACAGACACACTACAATTAGATTTTGACATTTCTTTATGAATACAAAAAGTAGTTCCACCAGGCTGCCGGTGGGCTATGACGGTTGCTAAGCAACATACATCTATTTAGGCTATTTATATTTATTTGCACGTTGCCGTTTACTGTGCAGCCACTAAAATACTGTCTAGGGTCAGTAAATAGACTTTGGTAACTTGAACTTAGATGATAATATGCTTGGTGCCGGCCAGCAGTGTGTAAATAATAACACTTTAATATTAGGCCTATACCTACCATAAAGGGCGGAACTGCATCTCTCCTTTGTCTTTGATGGCTATTTCAGGCTATTGAAACTCAAACTTTGTTGCAATATCGCAGACATCTGGGGCAAGTAGTGGACTGCTGTGTGTGTGTTTGTGCATTTTCATGTGTGAGAGAGAGGAAAATTTTGAATCACATAATAAGCAATCATTTTTCTCTGTCTCCGTCTCTCTCTCTCTTTCATTATTTATTTATCTCCGCTGGTAAAATGCTATCAGATCTGTATCATATCGCATTTTAATACCAGGTGTAAATGGGGCGTGAGACCCCCACGAAGCTCAGATTATAACTCGAACCCCGTTTGTAGCGCAGTGATACTGATCTGTGCAAAGGAATTTGACGCCATTGTATACGCACTTTATACTACTACGAACCAATCAGATCGCTTGATTTGAGCTACCCATTTTATAAGAGTAGTTATCTCACAATGCACACACAACGCCATTATGTCAAGCTTTTTTTTTCATTTAAAAAAAAAAGATTTTAAAAACACTGCAACCACGAAATAAAAACATCCAGTACATGCAATGAAATACAGGCCTAAAACCATGGTCTCATTTGATGTGATTGCCTTGTTCACATGCATCCCCTCCATGGAGGCAGTAGAAACCCTAAGGACACAACTGCTAAAAGACAACACCCAGAGCAACAGAACTAGCCTCAGTCTGGACCAGATCTGTAAACTACTAGACCTCTGCCTAAACACCACCTATTTCCAGTGCAATGGAGGATTCTACAGACAGAAACATTGCGGTGCCAAGGGCTCACTAGTAGCCCTGGGGCTGTTTTACAGAAACTTCCTAACTGGCAGATCCTATCCTAAATGCTTGGTAACCGTGGTAATAAGGGTTAGGAACTGATTTAGGAAAAAGGCCATTACAGATTAACAGTTCCGAAGTCAATATTCCTTTCATAACTTTAGATAAGAAAAGTGTATTACAGAAGCATCCTAACTTCGTAAAATCTTAAATAAACTAACTTTAGGAGAACTGTTGAGCTGTCCTAACTTTTA
>NW_025736938.1:0-393 GCF_021292245.1 Micropterus dolomieu
GAGAGAGGAGCAGAGAGGGGCAGAGAGAGGAGCAGAGAGGAGCAGAGAGAGAAGCAGAGAGAAGAGCAGAGAGAAGAGCAGAGAGAGGAGCAGAGAGAGGAGCAGAGAGGAGCAGAGAGAGGAGCAGAGAGAAGCAGAGAGAAGAGCAGAGAGAGGAGCAGAGAGAGGAGCAGAGAGAAGCAGAGAGAAGAGCAGAGAGAGGAGCAGAGAGAGGAGCAGAGAGAAGCAGAGAGAGGAGCAGAGAGAAGCAGAGAGAAGAGCAGAGAGAGGAGCAGAGAGAAGAGCAGAGAGAAGAGCAGAGAGAAGCAGAGAGAAGAGCAGAGAGAAGAGCAGAGAGAAGCAGAGAGAAGAGCAGAGAGAGGAGCAGAGAGAAGAGCAGAGAGAGGAGCAGAG
>NW_025736939.1:0-922 GCF_021292245.1 Micropterus dolomieu
ATCTTAATTTAAATAATATGTTCTGTCAACATCGGTTGTAGGTTCAGTTGACTTGGCTTTGTCAGTTGCTTTAACTGCTCATGGTAGTTCTTTCAACTTTAAAATTTATGTCAGCTCAATTAAAAAGGTTTATTCAATTAACAAATCCATTAACATAACTAATGACTTGTTGAGTTAACTCTACCATTGATTCAATTGTACACATTTACTTAACTACATTTTCAGTTATTTACACTTCAACATACATTTCAAACTGGCTATTTGGGTTGGGCCGATAGATGATGCCAACGTCTATCGGCGATGGCTGACAGATGGTCGATGGTTGAGCAGGCATCGTGATTGTAAAACCTTGCCCCCCCAGCGAAAAACAATCTAAATTTTTCACATAATACTACCCTGTGAAAGCAAATCTTAATCACCGCGAACATTATAAATTTTAAACATGCTTCGCACCGTCCTCAGAGTTCTCTTCACTCGCTGGTGTTTGCTTAAATAAATCATCGAACTGAACCTGCCGGTATCCGTGTCCTGCATTTGGGTCCACCAACCTGCTCACCATACACCAAATCTGACAACTTTTGGTTTAACATACTATATATTTATTTACATTTACTTCCTTCTGCATTTCCTTCATTACCACAAAAACACTTCCTCTCTTAGTGGCAGAATCATGTAACTGATGCGTTCAGGTGCTGTCAGGTTATTTCTTATCTCCTTGTGTTAAATGTGGGTCAGTGATGTGAAAGTTGTCAGTTAAAGTGTGTCAGAGTGAGCGTTTGTTTGTGTTTCACAGGTGAATAATGATGAAGATGAAGATGATGGTGTGGTGAACTATGAAAACGATGGAGACCCTTCTGCCTCTGTCAGACTCCACTGATCAACAACTTCCATATCAACATCAGCTCATCAGAGAAAAGACTCC
>NW_025736940.1:0-8132 GCF_021292245.1 Micropterus dolomieu
CCTCCCTCAGGTCATAAGGTCATAGGTCTTATTTATTTTTTCCAGCATCCTTTGCACTATGCTCCATCACACTGTGTACATGTGTACATGTATGTGTACCTGTATATCATATCCACCTTCAACATGTACATAATGAGAATAATAGTTTACTCTTGCATCCTTTGCACTCTGATCACTGCACTATTTGTCAATATGTCTATATTGTTTTGTTCATAGTGTGTATATTAGTGTTGTCTATACTGTAGTTTGTGTCTGATTTTATTTTATTATTATTTTATTATTGTGTTATGGTATTTTTGTATGAGTAAGCACATCATGAGCAATGTACAATCCTGAGTCAAATTCCTCGTATGTGTACACACACCTGGCAATAAAGCTGATTCTGATTCTGTAACTATTACCAGGAGCAGTGTTTGACCATATCTTAGAAAAATACAGCCAAAAAAAGCTAGAAAACGACTCTTTTTACATTAGAGTCAATGAAGCGCATCCATGAAAGTGTCGGACTTTAGTTAGAGCAAATCCTATACTGCGCTGTGATTGGCCAGCTGTGTATAGACGGGTTTCTGTGCAACTTCATCACCGACATGCGCGCAACTAGGTGGCAGAAAGCAGCACTCTGTCTTCGTGGCACATCAGTTTATACGGCATATATAGCTGCAGTGTTTGGCAAATTACTCAGAAATTGTAATAATTTATTTTTTACTTATTACTCATTTAAAAAGTAAAAACATTACTTATTACTGGGTATTTAAAGTAAATAGTCACGTTACTCGTTCCGTTACAATTACTTTCAACCACCACACCCCATCCTTAAAAGTGATGGGAAACCTGTTCAGCAGCACATTTTAGAAATGAATCCACTTTACTGGAACAATAATTAACCTGAGGAGTCAACAAGCAGTGGAACTGAAAACACTGCAGCCTCTCAGACCAGAGCATGCTTTAACTAATGGCATATTCATAACGGAACCAAGGAGTATGATTTTTACAATACATAAAGTTTCTTAATGCCACTGGCTGAAATAGAACAAAACAAAGCAAGTCTCTCCCGACTTTTTAAACTAATAGTGTATTCATAACGACAGCAATTAGTATGATTTTTAGAAGCACATAACGCCACTGTCTGAGTGGCTTAGCGAAGGGTCAATTGTGTCTCTCCTTGAGCAATAGTCTTTGAACAGGCTATTGAAACTTAAACTCATATCAATAATAGCAATATTGCAGACATCTGGGACAGGTAGTGGACTGCTATGTGTGTTTGTGTGTGTTTGTGCATTTTCGTGTGTGTGAGAAGGGAAGTGAGAGGGAAATGTTGAATCACATAATAAGCAATGATTTCTCTCTCAATCAGATTGCTTGATTTGAGCTACCCATTTTATAATTCATCATAGCATCTCAAAGGATGAACAGGTCATGGTTAAAATTAAGCATAGCCTGTATATCCTTTTTTGTCCTGTCGTAGAATACCATTTTAGGCCATTATCTTGTCAGGTTCAGCTCTAGATGGTCAAAAATGTGGAATCTGGATCTTCAGGTTTGCGGTACTTTGTCAGCTTCAGCTGTAGTTCATCACCATAGGCAGTAGCTTGTTACACTCTTATCTGTTGCAATGTTGGCAATGACAAAATACTCCAAACAATACCAATCACTCCAATCACTACTGATGATAGTCAGTTATATCTATTCAGTACTCTATTCAGTTATTTAGTGGATGAAAATATGACTCCCTTCCACTCAGTGGCCAGTTGCCTAGGCATTAGCTTCACACCCTGGTATGTTTACAAAAGTGTTCATTTGTAATTAATTTGCCTGACAGTTATTCATGAAATCCAAGCATGGTGGAATTATAGAACAAGCTGTGTAAAGATGGACAGCCTGCTTTTCTCTATGATCCTGAGGTTTGGTCAACTGCTGCATTCTCAGAGCTCTATCAAGGAGCTGTCACTGCGGGGAATACATATATTACGGCACTAAATCACACTGCTCTGACCACAGAGGGAGTATAACAGACACACAAAGACTTACACACACACAGAGGGAGTGACCCAATGTCATCCACAGGAGAGAATGAGCTAAGGCCCAGCTGTGTGTGTGTGTGTGTGTGTGTGTGTGTGTGTGTGTGTGTGTGTGAGAGAGAGAGAGAGAGAGATGATAAAATTGTGATTGCACTGACCTCAGTGAGAGCGTCAGACTGAAAGCAGAAATGATGTAACACAGCACAAGAGGAGAGCAAGAGATTGACAGCACAAAGTGTGGGAAAGAAGGAAAGAGAGGAAGGTAATCGAGATAATAAAATCTGAGCTAACTGGTGCAAAAACAATCACTTATACTTTATATTGTTGACAACTAGTTTCCTAAATATATGTTAGGTTTTTAGAGTTTTTTAAATCTATCCTTCCTGCAAATCACACAAGATACATTTTCTGACTTACAAAACTGAGTTTGGGTTTTTAACAATTGTGTCGTTCTAATGCCGTACCTAATTGGAAAATAATGGAAAATAATGGCTGTAGCGTAAAAAACATTATTTGAAGTAAAATGCCCTTAAGATGAGTAATCACTGATAAAATATACAAGCCCATTTATATTGGAGAAACAGCACAAAATGGCACATCGGCAATGAAACAATAGTTAGCATCAGTGGTGGAAAAGGGGGAGAATGCACAGGAACCCTGTTACAGGAGTAAAAGTAAGGAAGGAACGTAGTTCCTGCTCAGATTTTGAATATCTAATAGATTTTTTATAGGATGAAATCGCTTATAGCTGTTACACTGTTTCTAAAGCTGTTCACAAAATAATATATTTTTTGTGCACCACAAATCTAGTTACTGTTCATCCAGCCAATGGGAAGGCCTGACACTGCAGTGTCCCTGAAACCAGCCCCTAAAGTAGCATTTCTGTGACACGCTGCAAAATCAGCGGTCAGCAGAGCAGAAGTGAACTGCGGACCCAAGGGAATGCAATTTGTGCAATTTGAACACATTCAGAATTAATAAATATACTAGAGAACAGTGCTGAGCAGATCTCTGCAACAGCCAGAGCGGGGTACTCTCACGGGGACGGGGCTTATATGCTCCGATGTGGTAGTGAATTGTTGAAATGGAGTTTAAGAGTTAAAATATTTAATGTTCAGTCAGTAGTGCACAGGCCTTTCAATCGGAGGGTTGTGTGTTCGGTCCTCCCTTATGTGAACATATTTTTTCCCCTCTTCAACAAATTAACTTCATCCATCAACCTCCATCCATCCATCCATCGTCAACCGCTTATCCTGCGTACGGGGTCGCAGGGATCCATCAACCTATGTACGCTTATTTTCATTTCCCCAACATCTCCAGGCAGAGGAAATTCCTGTGCTTGTCATTCAGGGTAATCCAATCTTACATTTCCTGAGGCTTTTTTTCAGAGGTGTGTTAAGCAAGACATAGACTTTTTTTTTATTTCTTTCAAAACTAGAAATAAAGCTGTCAACATAAGCTGTGGAGAAACTAACCATCAAAATCGATGGTGGGGGTTCACTTTCCTCAAACATTTGACAGATCTAGTCTAGTTAATCTTGACTATTTGACAATTAATGTGTTTATTAGTGTTGCTGTTGTTGGACAGGAGAGAAAACAATGCTGTGGAGAGGAGAGGAGACAGCATGGGCTGTCCCCAACTAAGGATTTACATAGTCGAATCAGAATCGTCAAAATATCTGTGATAAATTATCCGAAAGTCCCGCGAGGTGCGAACAACTCGGCACAACACCAGTGAAGTCGGGGGTCAGTCTCTTCAGCAAGTGTTCCTCTTCCGCCACCATACACACACACACGCTACACCTTCACATGCGCACTGACAACCCAGGGTTAGGGTTACAATTTTGGATTTATTCACGCACTTTAAAAACATTTATTGAAATTTTATTCTTTTTACATGTTTATTTGCAGCATTAAACGTTGAAATGTATATTGTAATAGGCTGTATATTAACTTATTGGGAGAAAACTGGTAGTTCTATGTAAAATCAGACGTTGAGCTACGTTTTTATGTAGCTCTTATGATAATGAGAAATCAATTTCTTTCTTAAAAAACTGTGGGGATAATTTTCCAGTGGATCTCCCTGACCACCACCCAAGTATGGTTCCCCCAGTAAAAGGTGGCCATTTCCACCACAGATTAGCATTGAATTAGCAATGACAAAGACTGCAGTAAAATAGAATTGGCTATATGTAACTGAGAACCGAAAGTCAATGTCAATGCTGGTCATTACCTTACCTAAATCAAGCATAACTGCTACCACCACTAATACTGACCTCTACTATCTACCCTTGCAACCACCAAGAACACCATAACAACCACCTTGTACAAGTGATAACATTCCCGCAATAACCATAGCCATCTCTAAAACAAATACTGAGCAACCACCTAGCATCATTGCAGAAACTGCCCAGAAGTGCATTCTGTGCGAATAAATTGGTCTTCATTGGCCTGCCGACCAATGCTCGTTACCATGATCTAGTGGTAAGATCTGTGTAACCACCTTAGTACAAACACTAGCTACCACTTGTGAAATATAATCCACTACCAAGAAAGTTTTTAGCAATGAGCTACTGTTTTTAGATTTGTAAGCAAGGACACATACTGTACACTTTATTTAGTAAATGTCAAATGTTTAATTTTTATATCCATGACACCTATGTGAAAGGCTTCCTTCAGAAGCTTTGTAACTATCGTTACAGAAACAACAATTCAATGGGAACATATGCAGAAAATGTCAGAAGTAGAGAAAGTGAGGTGAGATCCAGAAGAGGGAAAACAAGGACGAAAAAAATGTAAACCAGTTTGTTATTGTGAGGGATTCTGGTTGTCCAGGCAATAGAGGGGGAAACCCACACAGCTGTTGTCCAGCTAATGTTGCATTCAAGTCCAACAAGGAAATTGGAGATACTGTTCACATCTGCTTTCATGCAGTAACTTCCAGTATTCTTCTTATTCAGATCAACTCAAGTGTGATAAGATTATTTTTATTATAGATTTAAAAAAGTAAACTTCAGGAAGGAAATTCCCATATAAAGTGAAAGCAGTATAAAGGCAGGAGAGAACGAGCTAAATATGGAGGGCTATAGGAGGACGGATTGCAGTGTTGGAAAAATGTCTCCTCAGGATCTGCTGGCTCCTGATTGGCTAGTGGGGGAGGAGGAGGAGAGACCAATGGCAGAATCTTACTGTGCTGTTGAGCTCCAGGCTGGGTTTCATCATGTGAGAGGCCCAGTGCAATCTTTAACACAAAGCAGATGTCCTCAACCTCACTGGTGCCACAAACATTCTTACTGTACCAATGGAGCAATCCCCATCTCTCTTCCTCCACTCCTTTTGACCTCTCTCAGTCAATTGTTACCTTCCCTCCCTCCATTCTGGCTCTTTCACACTTTCTTCCAATTCACTAAAAAAGGCTCTGCTTAAGCCTAGAAAAAGTTTCTTTCAGTGTGTACTGTATCTACCATTAACGTGGACACTCTTTGAAGCTCTCTACCAACCTTCAGAAAATTGATCTTTAGGACGGGTGTAAGTGGTTCAGTTGGTAGAGTGCGTGCCCATGTACAAGGCTGGGCTCTTACTGCAGTGGCCACCCTGTGGCCCTTTGCTGCGTGTTGTCCACTCTCTCTCCTCCGTTTACAGATGCTATCCACTATCCTGTCACTCTCAAATAAAGGCACAAAAAGCCCAGAAATAGATCTTTAGGTATCATTTCGTTGCACCATTGAAGAGCATCATTTTCAAGCGTACTCTTGGGAATTGTGGAAATTTTCTTGGAAACAAATAGCGGCTTGGATCTAGGTAGCAGGGATGGCATGAACCTCAGTACATGTCATTACAATTCAGGGGAAGCAGGCAGGTGAAGACAAGTGGGCTAATATCTATGTGTGTATCAGGAAGCACATGGCTGTCTGCAACCTCCTCACATACAGGCAGTCACAGCATACAGCCAATATCAGGGCTCTACAGTGCGACCATTTCAGTCGCATAAAAAAAATTACTCCTATTAGTCACCACTACAAATAGATATGTGCAAACTGGAAAAATGATTTACAAGCACAGAGTGCAAGTAATGAATACAACCTCCCGTAATCCCCCTGCGGCCGCTAATCGTTCAAAACATAGTCGGACTCCACACTGGGAGGTAGTTGTTTCTCTCTGTGACCAGCTCTTTTTGTGACAGAGCTGCGTCGTCGGCAGCTAAAGCAGTGAGACAGTTAGGAAAAAATAGGGATAAGATAAAGAAGGTTTAAGTTTGGCTATCTTAGCTAGCTATATCAGTGCCTTTTGTTGAAACATGGTCAACTTTTCATAAACCCGATGTGCTCGTCAATATCATTTACTGTGACCCGACCTATCCCAGCATGGACATTAAAAATAGTTTGACATGCTACAGCAAACTTTCCAAATGTTGAAGTCATTGTTCTGCATAAATATGATTAATGACGAGTATCTACTTACCATTAACACATTAGAGACAAATGTAATATACTAGTGGTAAGCTTTATACTACACTGAAATTATTTGAAATTTTTGTCCATATAGTAACATTATATAATTAATATATTCATATTATACCAACAGTATAATATTAAGTGAACTCTTCATATAATGTTATAATATTATACTAATACACTAATTTCTACTCTATGTACATTAGGTGTGGCAGTGATGGGATGTGCAGTGGATAAGACACATGCCTTTGGTTTGAGAGACCCAGGTTCGAATCCACTGTGAGACGCCAAAGTGTCCCTGAGCAAGACACTTAACCCCTAAGTTGCACCAGAGGCGTGTGTGGAATTATATAGCAATTGTAAGTCGCTTTGGATAAAAGCGTCAGCTAAATGCATAAATATAAATGTGGCGTGGGTGCTGCTGGTGTATCTGTCCCTGGTTCAAAAACTAATTACAGTATTTTTTTGTGATGAGTGTTTTCTCTTATCATGTGATGATGAAAATCTGTTGAAATATTTTTAAAATCTTTGACAGTATTTTTAGGCCCATGCCGAGTGTTGAAATACCAGGGTCACTTCCGTAGTCCTTCGCTGGTTTCACATCATAATTGCACAAAAGGAGAAGGAGCACACACATGCAGTATAAATATGTATATAACACATTGTTTGTTGTTGAACCCTTGTTCCCCGAGAATGAGACACTGCGTCGGTCCACCACACCTCACCCTTGCTGCCTTGCTTCATAGAAAGGGCTAATGTGTCCTGTGTGCCGGCGTACTTATATACCCCTCCAGTTACGCCGTCACACACTACCGTTCAAGTAACACCAATAGGATTGGAGTAGTTTCATTCATAGTTCAGCCCTGCCACACCCAGAGGCGTTTCCATAGTGTCGTCACCGACGCAGTGTCTCGTTCCCCTTCTCGGGGAACAAGGGTTACATACGTAACCCGAGACGTTTTGGTGAGGCAGAGAATTTCCAGTTTATTGTCCATACTGAATTCACTGAGGAAGGGGCCCTTGGTGTTAAGGATCGAGTGTTAAGGATCGAGTGTTGAACAGTGCGAGTTTGAGATGTGATGGGGTCTGAGTCGGTCGAGTTGCTTTGACCAAGATCGGGGAGAAGGGCCTTAGTCAGGGAGGTGACCAAGAACCTGATGGTCACTCTGACAGTGTGCCTCTATGGAGAGAGGAGAACCTTCCAGAAGAATAACCATCTCTGCAGCACTACACCCATCAGGCCTGTATGTTAGAGGGGCCAGATGGAAGCCACTCCTCAGTAAAAGGCACGTGACAGCTTGCCTGGAGTTTGCCAAAAGGCACCTGAAGGACTCTCAGATCATGAGAAACAAAATTCTCTGGTCTGATGAAACAAAGATTGAACTCTTTGGCCTGAATGGCAAGCGGTGTCTGGAGGAAACCAGACACCGCTCATCACCTGGCCAATACCATCCCTACAGTGAAGCATGTTAGTGGCAGCATCATGCTGTGGGGATGTTTTTCAGCGGCAGGAACTGGGAGACTAGTCAGGATCGAGGGAAAGATGAATGCAGCAATGTACAGAGACATCCTTGATAACCTGCTCCAGAGCGCTCTGAACTTCAGACTGGGAAAATGGTTCATCTTCCAACAGGACAATGACCCTAAGCACACAGCCAAG
>NW_025736941.1:0-438 GCF_021292245.1 Micropterus dolomieu
GGCGTCAGACAGGTGACGTCACGTCAGACAGGTGGCGTCAGACAGGTGACGTCACGTCAGACAGGTGGCGTCAGACAGGTGGCGTCACGTCAGACAGGTTCAGACAGGTGGCGTCACGTCAGACAGGTGGCGTCAGACAGGTGACGTCACGTCAGACAGGTGGCGTCACGTCAGACAGGTGGCGTCAGACAGGTGGCGTCAGACAGGTTCAGACAGGTGGCGTCAGACAGGTTCAGACAGGTGGCGTCAGACAGGTGGCGTCACGTCAGACAGGTTCAGACAGGTGGCGTCAGACAGGTGACGTCACGTCAGACAGGTTCAGACAGGTGACGTCACGTCAGACAGGTGGCGTCACGTCAGACAGGTTCAGACAGGTGACGTCACGTCAGACAGGTGACGTCAGGTCGGACAGGTGCAGACAGGAGGCGCACCGTCAGC
>NW_025736942.1:0-379 GCF_021292245.1 Micropterus dolomieu
CGACAGGTCAAGCGGTCGGACGTTTAGGGGGGACCTCTAGAGTGCGACAGGTGAAGCGGGGGGACCTCCAGAGTGCGACAGGTCAATCGGTCGGACGTTTAGGGGGGACCTCCAGAGTGCGACAGGTGAAGCGGTCGGACGTTTAGGGGGGACCTCCAGAGTGCGACAGGTCAAGCGGTCGGACGTTTAGGGGGGACCTCCAGAGTGCGGCAGGTCAAGCGGTCGGACGTTTAGGGGGGACCTCCAGAGTGCGACAGGTCAATCGGTCGGACGTTTAGGGCGGACCTCCAGAGTGCGACAGGTGAAGCGGTCGGACGTTTAGGGGGGACCTCCAGAGTGCGACAGGTCAAGCGGTCGGACGTTTAGGGGGGACCTCCAG
>NW_025736943.1:0-936 GCF_021292245.1 Micropterus dolomieu
ATTTCTGCCTGTCCTTTTTACATTTCTGTATGCATTTCTGCCTCATTATGCAAATGAGGAGGGGCTGTGTCTCAAGGGGTCAACTTCTGCCCATTGGTTGGTTAGCATGTTACTGCATCGGTGGAATCTACATGGCTTTTCCCCGCCAAGAAGCATTGTTTAGCAATGTCAAACACTGCAGGCAGACGTTCAGTGTCCGACCTCTTAAGGGAAGCTGCTAATAGACTGGAGGAATTAGAACGCTGTAAGTTTGAGATCTGAAATTTTATTTCCTATCATAAAATGATAGCATGGCTTACCTGCCCATGCACTCATTCAGGTGCTTGAACAGAGTAAAGGAAAAGGCTGGGATTCTTTTTGCATGTATACTTGTAGCTACTTAAAATGTAGCTTTCTTTTGTTGATTGCTCCAGGATGGCCTACTCTGTCGTTAAGAGAAATTAGAAAGGTGGAATTAAACCAATTTACTATACATATTTAATATTTGTGACATTAGTTCAAGTTCATTACACACTAACAGAAATGTGGTAATTTATTCAGATACTAGTACTGGTAAAACAGAATTGTGACCAAAGTTTAAAACATCATTGTGTTCATTCCAGAACAAATATGGTAACTGCATATATGGCTTTTTAGGTAACCAAAGGCATGGCAGTTGTGCATGGCTATATGGCCATGTGTGTTATGACCATTGCTGACTAACTGATGATATAATGATTCCCCTCAAGTGAGTTACAGGGTGACAGGACCCAAAACAGGGAAAGGGAAAGTGGGACAGGGACAGGCAGTGCCTCGGCCTCAGCATCAGCCTTGCATGACCCAGGACTAGATGTGGATGAGGGTAGAGTTTCTCTACTTTTAAAGAGTAGTGAAGTTTTATGTTCTTTATTTGTTTTGGAAGTTGAAATATTTCCTGTGAAAATGCAAAAACTATTT
>NW_025736943.1:956-1939 GCF_021292245.1 Micropterus dolomieu
ATTTCTGCCTGTCCTTTTTACATTTCTGTATGCATTTCTGCCTCATTATGCAAATGAGGAGGGGCTGTGTCTCAAGGGGTCAACTTCTGCCCATTGGTTGGTTAGCATGTTACTGCATCGGTGGAATCTACATGGCTTTTCCCCGCCAAGAAGCATTGTTTAGCAATGTCAAACACTGCAGGCAGACGTTCAGTGTCCGACCTCTTAAGGAAAGCTGCTAATAGACTGGAGGAATTAGAACGCTGTAAGTTTGAGATCTGAAATTTTATTTCCTATCATAAAATGATAGCATGGCTTACCTGCCCTGCCTAATGTGGTAATTTATTCAGATACTAGTACTGGTAAAACAGAATTGTGACCAAAGTTTAAAACATCATTGTGTTCATTCCAGAACAAATATGGTAACTGCATATATGGCTTTTTAGGTAACCAAAGGCATGGCAGTTGTGCATGGCTATATGGCCATGTGTGTTATGACCATTGCTGACTAACTGATGATATAATGATTCCCCTCAAGTGAGTTACAGGGTGACAGGACCCAAGACAGGGACAGGGAGTGCCTCGGCCTCAGCATCAGCCTTGCATGACCCAGGACTAGATGTGGATGAGGGTAGAGTTTCTCTACTTTTAAAGAGTAGTGAAGTTTTATGTTCTTTATTTGTTTTGGAAGTTGAAATATTTCCTGTGAAAATGCAAAAACTATTTAGAAATATTCTGAATGCTACCAGTGTAGTTGGCTGAATTTTCTGTTTGTCTGTCACATAAAGTTTTTTTCAGATGCTAATTTCTGTCATTCCATCTCGGCAGGAGCAGCAAGTACCACTGGAAACCCACCCACAGAGGCCACTATTGATGGTAAGTACATTGCTATAACGCATGGTGGAGCTAATCATTAAAACCATTGGTCCTGCATGTGTATGTTTTAGTTAACCCCCCCTCCCCCGCATGTTATGAAATTGCTTAAGGATGAGATTTGAGACAAC
>NW_025736944.1:0-553 GCF_021292245.1 Micropterus dolomieu
CTGCAGCCCCTGGGTTCCTAGATGCTCCAGCCACTAGACCCTAAAAAACACCTTCACCCCTCTATTCTAGACCCCTTTCATCTCTCTATCCTCGACCCCTTCATCCCTCTCCCCCTCATCCCTCTCCTCTTCATCCCTCCATCATAAATACTCCTTATTATCCAAATAAAATACCTTTCCATACCTCACCTTGGCGTGGTCTTTGTTAGTGAATGACAGCCTATCCACAGATTTGAACTGTGATGTGAGGTGATGGTACAGTGGGTCTCTCTGTTTGTGCTTCTGCAGGCAATCAAGGAGGTTGGGAGAACCTGGTCAGTGCGCCCAACCTATTTGTTCACTGCTCCATCACCACACCACACAATAAAGATCACTCAATGTTGTGTTGCTATCTGGGAAATATCCAGTATTGAAGAGGAATACTATTAAAGGTCATGTTGGCTGCTGATAAAATGTGGTAATAGAAAGGTTCAAGACTGGAAGCTGAATTCTTAAACAACAAGGTTTAAAGCTGCTTTATGTAGTTTTTTAAATGAAATGAATCACTTTTTTA
>NW_025736945.1:0-700 GCF_021292245.1 Micropterus dolomieu
CAACAGTGATTGTTGTAGCAACTGTTAATTTCCCTGCTCCTGAGAAATGGGGAACAGAAGAAAACACAGGCAGTAAATTAGAGTGTTACAGCATGTTTGGACCCATTGCTCCCATAGAGTAACACTGCTTTCCAAACACCAATCAGAGTAAACCAAATTATTACCAATGTAAAGAAACTGATTTGGAGCGTTACAAAGAAGAAACTGAAAGTAGAATAGATCAGAATGTTCTCTCTAAAAAGAGATTATTATCTCTCTACTGTCAGAGATAGAAAGCAGAGACAGATCTGAACCAAGTACAGTGCATTTGTGTTTACTGTATTAATGCAAAAATACAAAAAGAGTCTGAAGAGTTTTGTAAGAATTGTTTGCTTTTGCAAGGGATGTATAATGTTTTGTTTTATTGGTGTAAGATTTTGTGATTAGTGTGTAGAGGTTTTCAAAAGTAGCCCCAGCTGAGGTCCACAATTTCCTTCACTCACTGAAAACATACAAGCTGATACATTTCAGATTGTGTGTGTAGCTGAATGCAAAAACTTACCTGCCACAACAATCAGATGTAAGGTGGAGTTATGACGTCCTCTTCTGTTCTGGGCTTCACAGTAATAATTCCCACTGTGTTCAGCTCTGATGTCAGTGATGGTGAAGTTCTGTCCTGATGCTTTTGGTGAGTCTTCATTCTCCTTGTACCAGGTATAAT
>NW_025736946.1:0-736 GCF_021292245.1 Micropterus dolomieu
ATATTTGACACCAGCAATGGCAAAGGGGTGTAATTGTTCAGGAATCATTGTTCCTAATTCTCAGGTTCTCAGCTGCTGTGTTAATTCAGTACCAGAAAGTATTTCCTTGCTACTAAAAGCAAGTCTGGCATATAGCTTTTTTTTATAGCTGTGTGCAGGTCTTTCACAGCATTCACTTGCCTTAAATCTACACCCTGTTTATGGATGACTCTTGAGGGTATTTTGTGATACAGACCATGGTTAAATAGCTAATTTTACCTGAAGTGGTCTTGATCTTTTACATTAGGTTACTATTGTAGAAGATGTTTTGTTAAAGAGGCTATATGAGAGTATATAAGGATAAACATTTAACTTTTTTAAGCATCAAAATAAAATGGATCTTTATATACTACATTATGTAGAATTGTTCATGTAGTGACCACTTTTAGCTCATTAGCATTGCTTTAGTTGAAATCTCTTAAGTAAAGCCTCTGATTGTAGCCATGTTAAATGTTACTTTTAACATTCAAATGTTAGTTTACAAAATTGAGCAATTCTGGTTATGTGCTCTTCACAACCTGTTGTGAATTATTTTGGAGCATTATAGCCTAAATTGTTATCATTAATTACTAGAGCAATGGTGGTCTACATTGTCATCGTTTAAAGTGTTATTTTATAGTGTAAAGTTAGGATCACAGTGTTAAAACTCTACAGCTCTGAGTGTATGTGCTCCTTTCTGTATCTAACTGCCCAGGCA
>NW_025736946.1:756-1224 GCF_021292245.1 Micropterus dolomieu
TTACCCACCTTGTGGATCATCATATTTGACACCAGCAATGGCAAAGGGGTGTAATTGTTCAGGAATCATTGTTCCTAATTCTCAGGTTCTCAGCTGCTGTGTTAATTCAGTACCAGAAATTATTTCCTTGCTACTAAAAGCAAGTCTGGCATATAGCTTTTTTTTATAGCTGCGTGCAGGTCTTTCACAGCATTCACTTGCCTTAAATCTACACCCTGTTTATGGATGACTCTTGAGGGTATTTTGTGATACAGACCATAGTTAAATAGCTAATTTTACCTGAAGTGGTCTTGATCTTTTACATTAGGTTACTGTTGTAGAAGATGTTTTGTTAAAGAGGCTATATGAGAGTATATAAGGATAAACATTTAACTTTTTTAAGCATCAAAATAAAATGGATCTTTATATACTACATTATGTAGAATTGTTCATGTAGTGACCACTTTTAGCTCATTAGCATTGCTTTAG
>NW_025736947.1:0-2215 GCF_021292245.1 Micropterus dolomieu
TGGCCAGTTGGTAAATTAAAACCAAAACCTGTTGCAAGTATGACAAACACATCCTTTTCAATTAAGGGCCTGAGAGCATTTTGTTCTGCTTTTAAAGAAAATTTCATCTACTTCATTCAATACATTCGCATTTCACAATAGACGTTTTGAAATCATCATCACATAGCCTGCCCCAAAACAAAATAAATAACTGTGACTGGACCAGCAGGTATTTGTCAGCATAACGTGTAGAAAACCAGACTGATCTGCAGAGCGAAATTGAATGAGTTTGCAAGATCAGGATGGTCTTACCAGGCTAGCCTCAGGTACCTCGTTTGTCAGCATTTTAGACCTCAAGAAGCCTGTACTATAATGTGAATTACAAGATTAAATGTGATCTTTATAAAATACCTTTGAATGAATTCCAGCGTCGACGATCCAGAGGCAGGATACTCAAGGTTGAAGACGTAATAGCTGCTGAAGAAAGCAGCTACTCCGTGTAAAAAGAAAGGGTGTGGGCCCATCACGACATGTCCCTCGATGGATATAAGCCATCCAGAGGGCTTCATCATGTCACCTGATATGAACAGATACAACATTATGTGTTATGAGCACTTTGCGATCTGCTTAAGACACAAAGGGCTATACAAATGTAATTCTTATTATAATCATAATTATTATTATTTATTGTGGTCATGTAGATTTCTAGAATGAAAAGAAAATAATGAGTTGTCGATAAATGTCGATACTAGATCAAAGTAACTGTCGCGCTGATCTGGCAGAGGTGCGCCTGTCTCCCGTGTGCCCGCCTCCTCCTGCATGCCGTCTCACCTGCGTGCCGCCCCGCTCTGCATCGGCAGCTGCGTGTGACCGTGCGTGCGCGCCCTGGCGCACCCTCGACCAGGTGAATTAGATTGAGCAATCAGAAGTTCGCACACACTTCAATCAGCGGGAGCATATAACGCAGTCATTTGGCTGGTGGAAAGGGACTGACACGACGGAATGAGCAGCACACATCCACTGCGGGGAATGAGACTTTTGATTTGACGGGCTATCGGTAAGCTCACTTGAATGTTGTTTAAATCTTTTTCTGTTTGGGTGTTAATATGGGTGTGTTAAAGTTGTCGCTGCATGGTTGAAGAGAGGGAGAAACTATGTTCAAATGCATGGGATATATGGTTAAAATGTGTGGGTTTTCTACCTAATTTGTGTAAAAGAATGCTTAAATAGTAAGCCAAAATTGTTTTGTTAAAGATTAATTAAAATGCATAATTAGTTTGGTGAAATGTGAAGAATAATATTGAATTTAAATATACTTACCGTTTTTGAAATATTTACCTTGACTTGTGTTTACTGTGGAAATACCTGTTTATTCAAAATGCTTTTTTTATTTCTGTGTTTAAAGGTTTTTCACCTATACTGTTCAACTCCTGTTCAATTATTCAAATAAATTATTCTGAGTGAAATCCGAAGTCTGGTCCTTGTCAAGTGTGGACACCTCGCAGTTAAAAGAAACACTTGACAATGCACAGTCCAGAATTACCACTGGACTAAGTTCTGCCCGCATGATGCAGGCCAGCAGGTAAACAGCAAGAACAGACTGAATCATGTAGGACTCTCCTAGTCCGCATGACCCTCACCTTAGGACTACAGTGGTCTGAAACGAGACCCTAAAAATTTGAGTTTGATTAGCCCAGAAACTGCTGCTGGAGTAAGGAAGAGTTGTATTTCACAGCACGTCACATCATTGAAGACAGACAGCACGAAAAAACATGCTTAACATACAGAAGATCAACACGAAGACAACTGTCAAAAGAAAATGATTGGTGCTGTATCAAGCCATCCTGATACGAGGATACGGACAGTACAGGGGGAGAGGGCGAAACTAAGGGCAAAAGTGGACATTGGAAAAGAGATTTTGCACAATTTCTAAAAACAGAGAGACAAGAAAAAAAAGAAAACAAATGGACTGAGCTGGAGGGGGCAGGACGGACGCTAGTGACAGGATCCAGCCAAACACACACACTGGGTGAGTAACAGATTAAGTAAACACATTGAAACTAAAATGAATACCATATTAATGATGTAAATGATGATGCATCCCTTTACCCCGGGCCAGACGCCCGAAGGCCCCCTAGGCAGCAGGTCTCTGGGCCAGCTGTATATGTGCTTAAGTACTTCACAGTTTATTCTTTTTTGTTAAATAAATTCTTCAAAGACAACGGTTGGTTGTAAC
>NW_025736948.1:0-1052 GCF_021292245.1 Micropterus dolomieu
GGGCAGAATACGTTTTTTGTCAATTAGCCGTAGAACATCTTTTGAAGGGCCGTTTGGGGTTGCCTGAGTGGCTTACGGCCACACCGCTCTGGGAGCGCCCGATCTCGTCCGATCTCGGAAGCTAAGCAGAGCAGGGCCTGGTTAGTACTTGGACGGGTGACCGCCTGGGAATACCCGGTGCTGTAAGCCTTTTTCGCTTCGCCTTCGAAAAACGGCAGAGGGCGCTTCGGTGAAAGGAGATCTTTTGAACGTCTCTTTAGGAAACAGCAGGGGGCTGCTGCTGCTGCTGCTTCTTTTTCTCCCTATCCTGTACACAGTGCTGTGTAAATGTTACATCGTGTTTTGAAGGCCCGTCTGGGGTGTGCAAAGGCAGCTTACGGCCATTCCGGCCTGGGACTGCCCGATCTCGCCTGATCTCGGAAGCCAGGCTTGGCAGGGCCTGCTTAGGACTTGGACGGGAGAGCGTCTGATCCTGGCTAGGGACTTCCAGGCGGACTGGATCCTTTGCCTGAATGTCCACCCAGGAATGAGCGTCTGTTTGTGAGTGAGGACCTCCGGCTGAAGGTGGCCTTGTCGCTGTACCGATACCCGGGAACGGGTGCCTATTCCTGTCTGTGGACTGCCAGCGTGAACGGTGTCCCGGTTCCTGGATGTTTACCCAGGAATCAGTGCCTGTGGATTCCAAGTGACTCTGGAGCACCTTGGACATTATGGGCAGAATACGTTTTTTGTCAATTAGCCGTAGAACATCTTTTGAAGGGCCGTTTGGGGGCGCCTGAGTGGCTTACGGCCACACCGCTCTGGGAGCGCCCGATCTCGTCCGATCTCGGAAGCTAAGCAGAGCAGGGCCTGGTTAGTACTTGGACGGGTGACCGCCTGGGAATACCCGGTGCTGTAAGCCTTTTTCGCTTCGCCTTCGAAAAACGGCAGAGGGCGCTTCGGTGAAAGGAGATCTTTTGAACGTCTCTTTAGGAAACAGCAGGGGGCGCTGCTGCTGCTTCTTTTTCTCCCTATCCTGTACACAGTGCTGTGTAAATGTTACATCGTGTTTT
>NW_025736949.1:0-2067 GCF_021292245.1 Micropterus dolomieu
TGTCCCCACCACTTTTCAACACAAAGTGACCCATTCCGCTCTGCACCAGCTCCTCTGTGGTAGCCCTACTCATTCTCTCCACTAATTAGAGAACTGTGGATTCATTGAAATTTAAAAGCGTTTTCTCCCCCTGTTTATTATTTTAAGTAGGCCTTAAGTGCAATTTATACTTCTGCGTCAAATCAACAGTGAAGGTGACGGCGTGGGCTACAGGGCTACGCAGAGGCTACGCCGTCGCCTGACGTGCACCTCCTCAAAAATGTAACTACACGTCGAGTCGACGCGGACCGTAAGCTCTGTGATTGGTCGGCTGGGTAGCCTCGCAATGCCTCCGAGCCGACCAGAAGTACCCCGCGCTTTAAAGTAAATTTTACTAGCGGCCAAAACAGCAGCTGTAACACAGTGAATCATTATATTTGGCCGTCGCAACCCGAGCGAAATGACTCGTTACCAGCCGCACGTTTCCAATTTTAGCGGAGCGCTAAACCGGAAGTTAGCCTGCTCAGCCGGCAAAGGTCAACACAGTGGACGCTGTAGCGCTACTGCTGACTAGCGTTTGGGGGTGTAATTGCAGAATGACGGGGACACCTACACACAAGTATAAATGCATGGCTACGTACACGCAAGTAGACCCTACGCAGGAGTATAAATGGGCCTTAATAAATACGGAGCGTTACATCGCCATGCAGAGCTGCACTGAAAACGCAGAAAAGACAGATGCTGTGTTTACCTGTCAAGTGCAGTGAGAGATTTAAAAGTCGTCCCTTGTGATTTCGGGCATGTTCAAAGGTGTAACAGGGACACTGGGCTGCTTGTCATCATAGAAACAGATCATCAGATTGTGAAGTTTATTGCAGCTTCAGTAATATCGGCTGCCTTCCCTTCGTCACACAGCTCCGCCGTTCACCGGAGCAAATGTCTCAAGCGTTGATAGGCTATTTTTTCGTGACTTGTAACGAATCAGACAGAGCATTGCGTCACTACTGAAGTAGCACTGATCACTCTGAAGGGGGATAAATTTTGTCCCCACCGGGGATGAAAGTTATTCAGCAGAGGTAGGGATATATAAATCAGAATGGAGGAACCCCCCCTCCGATTATTATTACTAAATATAGCCATTTTGCTACAATTAGGCTTCAGGCAACAGCTGACCTGACCTTTCTTTTCTCTGTCAGATGGAAGAATTTCGAAAGTTGTGTGGCGCTGTGGAGAACCCCCAGCTGTAGTGCATGGATCATGTGTAAAATTCATCCAGCCAGAGGGACGATCACGAGCGGTTTACATACTAGGGCCTACTACACAACCCATTGTAGGTACCGGAGAGGGAGTGGGCCTCTGGGGTGTACAGGGCCAGGGACAGGAGACCATGTGGCCAGTAACTAAAGTCATCCTTCTTTGTGACTGGAGTCTGACTGGAGTCCAAGTCATGTGATTAGAGTCTACACCTCTGATCTATGTGTATCTGTTAATGGGTGTGGATGTAGATTGTTGTTTCTGTTGTGTTCATGTGGTACAGGAAAGGACAGAAGACAAATATCCATCTTTTTCAGACGAGTATTAGCCTTTAGACAGTTTTGTGTGATGTAAAAGGACAATGGATTTTCCCTCTCGCCCAGTGTTCCTCTACCTCCACCTGGAGGTGCCTTTTAGTTAATGTGCCAAATGCATACAAACAGCATATTGTGTGTGTGAGCGGTTGAGAGTGACCACACTTCCTCTTTCTGTATTAGCAACATGCATTTCTCATTAAGCATCTACAGCAACACTACTTCTGTTACTGCAGTGAAAAATGTAGTTTTACCTGTGCTGTTTTAAAATCATTTTATCTTTCAGGTGTCTATAAATAGAAACCTGCAACAGAGTGACTTACACCAACAGAGGCATCCAAAGGCTCAGCAGTGGACATTTTTTGCACGGACGAGAGTGATGAAGAACATTAATCAACATTGGGTCTTGAACGTAGTCCTCAATGGCAGAAACCTTTGAATATTTTAAATCCTACATTGTTTACATCCATGTTTACACATGTTTCTTTAGCACCAACTGTTGATCAGTGGAAAGTGAAAC
>NW_025736950.1:0-1644 GCF_021292245.1 Micropterus dolomieu
GCAGAAATTTGACGTCGATCCGACTAAATCCCTAGGAGGAGTTTGTTAAAGTACGAAGTGTGTAAATTATCCAAAAATGGCCGTAAAATTCAAAATGGACTTCCTGTTGACTTTAGGCTATGGGTTCTTGAGGCTTTTTTGTGCGTCTTGATATGTTACATGTCCCCAGAAAATTTCGTACATGTAGGTTGAACGTGAACGAGGGGCTAATCATTTCCAATTTTCTAGGTGGCGCTAGCGAGTCATTTTGCCACGCCCATGTGCGAAACTTGTAGAATACGAAATTTTTCACCGGTTCTGACATGTTTGCAAATTTTGGTGAGTTTTCGAGTATGTTTAGGCCATGTCATTTGGGCCTACTTTGCAGAAAAAAAATAAATATATATATAATCCGAGCAAATTCAATAGGGACCTCGCACAGTTGTGCTCGGGCCCTAAAAAAATAAATCAACATAAAAATGCCGATATAATAAAGTGTCAAATGTCTCTCTCTCTCTCTCTCTCTCTCCCGCGCCGCATCTCACTGCACAACCAGAGCGCAGCACACAGACAGACAGCAGCCCCTCCAGCTTCTCTCCCAGCAGTGTTTTTCTTGGCTTGTGTTGAGGTGAGTGGTGATGAACAAAAGACTAAACTACCAGTGCCTCCAGTTTACCGCTAATTAAACAAAAGACAATATAGGCCTGTATCTTGCTAACGCATGACTCATGAGCTGAGCTACTGTAATAAGTTAGCTGAAGTACAACGTACTCTTGAAAGAAAAGCTGAGATGAAGCAACACTTCATCACATTCGTGCAGCAGAGCTGGCTCCACCATTGACAGACGGGGGAACAGTGCTGGTCCCTCCCCATATTCGGAGTGAATCACCCCCACAAGCCAGGTCAAATCAGAGTTGTGTTCGACTCTAACGTCAAACATCTTGGAGTGTCTCTCAATGATGCGTTGCTGACCGGACCAGACCTGAACAACGGATTGCTCGGGGTTCTGATACGTTTCAGCCACGAACAGATTGCTGTCACTGCGGACGTTAAGTAAATGTTCCATAGCTAGGGGATCGCTTGGAGAGATTCACTACAAGCTCTCGGATACTTTGAGACTCCTTGTTGCTATACTGGAACATCTGTCTCTAACACTCAGCTTGTGGAGCTGCACGTCTTTTCAGATGCTTCTGTGAAAGCTATTGCTGCAGTGTCCTACCTGAAGGTGTTAGATGACAGAGGCATGTGCCACGTAGGATTCATTATGGGGAAGGCCAGACTGGCACCATCTCAATCCATCCGGCTCGAACTAGGAGCTGCAGTCATAGCAGTCGAGACCACAGAGCGGGTGTCCGGAGAATTTTTACACTGACAGGAAGGTCACACTGGGTAACATTCACAATGTTAGCTTCTATGTGTATGCCAGTAACAGAGTGGAACGCATCAGGAAGTTCTCGAGCCCTTAACAATCGCACTACGTACCCCCCAGCATATATAGCAACCAGGTCTGTACCTGCAGCACTGCTCCCAAACACCACCGGCCTCACTGGGCCCAAGTTTCTGTTGCTACCTGCGAAAGATACTCCAGTGGAAACATCTTACAACCTCGTAGACCCAGAGTCTGACGCAGAAATTCGATCTCACCTCACGGCATGCACCAACACA
>NW_025736951.1:0-2194 GCF_021292245.1 Micropterus dolomieu
CTGCACAACCAGAGCGCAGCACACAGACAGACAGCAGCCCCTCCAGCTTCTCTCCCAGCAGTGTTTTTCTTGGCTTGTGTTGAGGTGAGTGGTGATGAACAAAAGACTAAACTACCAGTGCCTCCAGTTTACCGCTAATTAAACAAAAGACAATATAGGCCTGTGTCTTGCTAACGCATGACTCATGAGCTGAGCTACTGTAATAAGTTAGCTGAAGTACAGCGTACTCTTGAAAGAAAAGCTGAGATGAAGCAACACTTCATCACATTCGTGCAGCAGAGCTGGCTCCACCATTGACAGACGGGGGAACAGTGCTGGTCCCTCCCCATATTCGGAGTGAATCACCCCCACAAGCCAGGTCAAATCAGAGTTGTGTTCGACTCTAACGTCAAACATCTTGGAGTGTCTCTCAATGATGCGTTGCTGACCGGACCAGACCTGAACAACGGATTGCTCGGGGTTCTGATACGTTTCCGCCACGAACAGATTGCTGTCACTGCGGACGTTAAGTAAATGTTCCATAGCTAGGGGATCGCTTGGAGAGATTCACTACAAGCTCTCGGATACTTTGAGACTCCTTGTTGCTATACTGGAACATCTGTCTCTAACACTCAGCTTGTGGAGCTGCACGTCTTTTCAGATGCTTCTGTGAAAGCTATTGCTGCAGTGTCCTACCTGAAGGTGTTAGATGACAGAGGCATGTGCCACGTAGGATTCATTATGGGGAAGGCCAGACTGGCACCATCTCAATCCATCCGGCTCGAACTAGGAGCTGCAGTCATAGCAGTCGAGATCACAGAGCGGGTGTCCGGAGAATTTTTACACTGACAGGAAGGTCACGCTGGGTAACATTCACAATGTTAGCTTCTATGTGTATGCCAGTAACAGAGTGGAACGCATCAGGAAGTTCTCGAGCCCTTAACAATCGCACTACGTACCCCCCAGCATATATAGCAACCAGGTCTGTACCTGCAGCACTGCTCCCAAACACCACCGGCCTCACTGGGCCCAAGTTTCTGTTGCTACCTGAGAAAGATACTCCAGTGGAAACATCTTACAACTTCGTAGACCCAGAGTCTGACGCAGAAATTCGATCTCACCTCACGGCATGCACCAACACAAACCTGGGCTCTCAGCGATTTGAAAGGTTCTCAACATGGCAGTCTCTCATCAGAGCCACAGCCACTCTGATCCACATTGCCGAGACCATCAGAGCGAAAACTACAAAGCAGAACGCAGAATGTAAAAGGTGGCATCTATGCATGTTTGAAAGGCCACGCACATGCTAATCGGTTGAAAGCCAAACAAGTCATCAATGGATGTGCCCAGAGCACAACATATCAGACTGAGATGACTTGTCTGAAGCAAGGGATGGACATCCAGAATAACCGCCCATTCAGGAAGTTGGATCCTGTCCTCGATGGTAACGGACTCCTGAGAATTGTGGGCCGGCTTCATCACTCAACTCTCACAGCTGAGGAGAAGCACCCTCTCATCATCCCTGGTCGCAGCCATGAGAGAGTCGAGCACCTATGCCACGTCTTCACAGAAGGAGCTATACGTTCAAATGGCATTTGGATTGTGGGAGCCAAGAGGTGCATCACGAGACCTCTGCACAAGTGCATGACATGTAAAAGGCTAAGAGGTAAGACGGCCGAGCAAAAGATGGCTGACATCCCTGCAGATCGACTAAGCGCGTAGCCGCGTTTCACCAACGTGGGCGTTGATGTATTTGGCCCTTGGAGTGTCTCTGCTCTGC
Organism: Micropterus dolomieu; assembly: GCF_021292245.1. Classification (NCBI taxonomy): domain Eukaryota; kingdom Metazoa; phylum Chordata; class Actinopteri; order Centrarchiformes; family Centrarchidae; genus Micropterus; species Micropterus dolomieu. Next base: position 1,760 of record NW_025736951.1, read on the forward strand.
GCACCCGTGGAGGCGCTGCCAACAGCAAGAGGTGGGCAGTAATGTTCACCTGCCTCAGCATTCGTGCAGTTCATATAGAGCTCATCGAGGCCCAAGGACACATCAAGCTTCATAAATGCTTGATGTGTCCGTGGATCTTCAATCCGCCCCATTCTTCTCACATGGGTGGCGTGTGGGAGAGGATGATCGGGGCTCCAGGGTGATTCTGGATTCCATGTTGTCCCAGATTAAACCCTCTCATCTTACCCATGAGGTTCTGTTTACTCTCATGGCAGAGGTATATGCCATAATCAACGCCAGACCTCTGACAACCATCTCAACGGATGTGAATTCTCCATCCATTCTTACGCCAACCATGATTCTTACTCAGAAGGTCTGCAGTCCCCATCCTGCTCCAGGGTGCTTTGTTGCTGCTGATCTACACCGCCAACAATG
>NW_025736952.1:0-1879 GCF_021292245.1 Micropterus dolomieu
TCAAATTCTTGGGCCTTTGCCTGGACCCAGTGACCAGGTTGCTGAGAATAAAATGATCAGCTAATCCAAACTCAACACAGCCAAAATCTAAAGTGGACCTTACCATGGCCTGATAAATCAAAAGCAGGGTGTCTCTGCGGGGTGGTGATGGTGCAACGGATGAGACGCCTGCCTTTGGTGTGAGAGACCCGGGTTCATTACCCCACTGTGACCCATCCACCATTGTCTCTGAGCAAGACACTTAAACCCTAGTTGCTCCAGAGGCGAGCGACCTCTGACATGTATAGCAATTGTAATGGAAAAACACGTCTCTCTCAGCCCCCAATCACCTCCAGCTAAACTACAGAAAGGGACTTTCTCCTATTTACAGATTATTTGTTGCTAACCATGTTAGCTTTTTATCCATCCAGACATTTGAAGACTGTGACTCTTTCTGAAGGACTCTTATAGGTAGAAAGATTCACTGCAGGACTTTTCCTCTTGCAGCCAAAGATCATGAGCTTCCTGTTATATCCCCACTGGTCAACCTGCTCCTAGGCCGTTCAATACAATAAGGTCCGGCTGCGGACTGTAGCACCGCTCACGCCACGCCCCTCGCTAGACAGTCTGTAATAATTGGCTGTAGCCGCAAAGGTAGCTAATCACTTTGAGTTTGAAGCCATATGATGTTCACCTGCCCTCTCGCTACTCTTTCAGTAGCACTATTACTGTTAAAATCTCACCTTTCACAATTTACTGTTGCGACAGATTTGTGAACAATATTTGAGAGAAATAGGCCTTTTGTGTACATAGAGAAAGTCTTAGATCTTTGATGAATGGGGGCAAAAACAAAAGTGTTGCATTTTATTCAGTGTATTTGATGAAATATAGCCTTAATATATCAGCACTTGTATGTTTATTTCAAATAAACCACCTTAATGTAATTGTGTAATTTATGCTTCCCCTGCAGTAAAAGCTTTATATATTGTGTTGATATGTGGTTTTCTAACCCTGTTTGCAAACAAGAAGAACTATAAGTGTGGTGCAGATGGTTTTATCACGCTACATCACGCAGCTCTAAAATGTCGATCATCTTTACGTTTTCTTAACATAGACCATGTTGATATAGTTTCAGTACGTGTACGGCTGTACAAGATATTTAATATATGCAGTAGATATATTTTTATGACCCTATTCACAGCCGTACTATTCAAACCAAAAGAACTACTAATATGATGCTAATTTGTATCAAGCTGCGTGGCGCTGCTAGAAGGAATTGTACTTTCAAAGATATTATTGACAGATATTGTGAGTCTGTCCATATGGGTTTAGTCATTTGAGTGAATTGGGATGATAATGTGGAAAACAGCAAGCAAGATAGATAAATAAATGAAATTAACACTAAATGTATGGTCACATTTTTGGTTTAATTTAACATTATCTATTTTGCAGCACTGTGCATGTAAATGTCATGTTGAGTCGACCAAAGTCCTCCAAGGCTTTTAATGAGTCTGTTTCTGTGGCAGCATGAGACTGCCTCTCTAGCCACGTTTCACTACCCGGTGAACGACAGTGGCCTGAAGCCTGTGATGGAGCAACATGGCCCGGTGCTGCCCGAGGACCTGGACTTTATAAAGGAACAGATTGCTGGACCGACCGCTGGACACTAATGCAGCTCAAGGCCAGAAGGTGCCGTCCAGTTCTGCCTGTGTGAAATCATCATTGCTCCAACAACCAGTCTGTGATTTGTTTAGAAAAGTAACTTATACCACCATCCATAAAATATTTATCCCACCTTATTATGGCTATTTGCATGGAGCTCTGCTAGTTGTTTTTTCTCATATTGTCTAGCGTACCTATACAGTTGGAGATCTATTCCTTCCAGTTGTTGAATGACTGC
>NW_025736953.1:0-1055 GCF_021292245.1 Micropterus dolomieu
CTGAAGCCTGTGATGGAGCAACATGGCCCGGTGCTGCCCGAGGACCTGGACTTTATAAAGGAACAGATTGCTGGACCGACCGCTGGACACTAATGCAGCTCAAGGCCAGAAGGTGCCGTCCAGTTCTGCCTGTGTGAAATCATCATTGCTCCAACAACCAGTCTGTGATTTGTTTAGAAAAGTAACTTATACCACCATCCATAAAATATTTATCCCACCTTATTATGGCTATTTGCATGGAGCTCTGCTAGTTGTTTTTTCTCATATTGTCTAGCGTACCTTTGCAGTTGGAGATCTATTCCTTCCAGTTGTTGAATGACTGCATCCAAGTCCACTTTGATTTCTTGGTCAGATATATCTGCTTGTTCTTGGCTGACGTCCATGCCCAGATTGTCAAAGAACTTCTCAGAAGGGACCGTTTCCTCGAGAAATATGTGATCTCTTTTAGCCAAAAATATCACATTAGAACACCTTAAAACTACTAAATATTTATCAATAAATAACCAGAAATAACAAAGTTATTCAATTTATATATTTATTTATTTATTTTGAGGTCAATAATCAAGAATCCACATATTATATATGTTTTCTGGTGTGGGAGGAAACTGGAGCACGTGGAGTAACCCCATGGTGGAGAGGGGAGAACATCAAACATCACAGGGCACATAGAAACAAACATCATTCATACACATTCACACTGAAGCACAATTTAGAGTCACCAATTAACCTGCATGTCTTTGGACGGTGGGGGGAAGACGGAGCACCCGGGGAGAACCGGGACAGACACGGGGAGAACATGTAAACTCCACACAGAGACGAAGACGACCGAGGTTCAAACCCTGGACCTTCTTGCTCTGAGGTGACAGTGCTAACCACTGCACCACTGTGCCGCCCCTCTTTTAGGTAGTGGTTTGGTATTTTTAGGTCAATTCAGAATCTACATAATAAATGTTTTATAATGGGGGGGAACCGGGACAGACACGGGGAGAACATATGAACTCCACACAGAGACGCAGACGACCGAGGTTCAGACCCTGGACCATGGATGACCAAGG
>NW_025736954.1:0-491 GCF_021292245.1 Micropterus dolomieu
GGATGTGGTGTTCGCTGAAAATCCTCCTGAGTTTCTCTGATATTCCAGACACACGAATGGAATCACAATGTTGTTGCGTTAGATCTTCTTTTCCGTATACCCTGTAGTGTTGGTGTTCTTCCTCGATCTTGTGGCTGTTTTCCCCTGTTTTAGTTCTTATAGGAGCCGAGACACATTGTACAAAAGGGCTGGGTGAAGTGGAATACAGTTCAGAGTAACTGAGCTTTGCACTGCCTTATTTAAAACTCCCAGTTGTTTGCACCTCACCTGCAACATTTGCACTAAAATACCAAACAAACAGGCAAAGTGAATTTCAAGTCAGAAAAATATTGATCCTCCAAGCAATCATCTGAGCCTGGAGATAGACCAGACGACAGGGAACAGGATGACCTTCATTATGCCAGTTTCCACTTCTCCAAAAACCAGACAGATGCTGTCTACTCCAACATCATACCAGCTGTCCCCCGAAGACACAAGGAAGAGGAGGAGGA
>NW_025736955.1:0-334 GCF_021292245.1 Micropterus dolomieu
ACGCTGTTATACAAGCTGCACGCTCGCTACTAAAACACTGTTCTACAAGCTGCACGCTCGCTACTTTACACTGTTATACAAGCTGCACGCTCGCTACTTTACACTGTTCTACAAGCTACAAGCTGCACGCTCACTACTTTACGCTGTTATACAAGCTGCACGCTCGCTACTAAAACACTGTTCTACAAGCTGCACGCTCGCTACTTTACACTGTTCTACAAGCTGCACGCTCGCTACTTTACGCTGTTCTACAAGCTACAAGCTGCACGCTCACTACTTTACGCTGTTATACAAGCTGCACGCTCGCTACTTTACGCTGTTCTACAAGCTACAA
>NW_025736956.1:0-306 GCF_021292245.1 Micropterus dolomieu
TAACATTACTAACGCAGGACTTTTACCTCTAACAGAGTATTTAAACGGCGCGGTATTAGTACTTTTACTGCAGTAACATTACTAACGCAGGACTTTTACCTCTAACAGAGTATTTAAACGGCGCGGTATTAGTACTTTTACTGCACTAACATTACTAACGCAGGACTTTTACCTCTAGCAGAGTATTTAAACGGCGCGGTATTAGTACTTTTACCGCAGTAACATTACTAACGCAGGACTTTTACCTCTAACAGAGTATTTAAACGGCGCGGTATTAGTACTTTTACCGCAGTAACATTACTAACG
>NW_025736957.1:0-897 GCF_021292245.1 Micropterus dolomieu
AATTTTATTTACCAGCTTTAAATAAAATTCAAATGTGTTCTTTTGCTTTGGCTTATTCTTCACATTCTCAGTTCTTGTCACTATGAGGATGAAATGTGCCACAGTGTAATAGATGATTTGGGATGTTGCTGATATGAGGATGCACAGACAGTTTAATGAAGAGGAGCTTAACCTAAATTTGAGCTGCAAATGTCAATTTAGTCCATTTTTGGTGTCATATATGGGAGCAGAGCGGGTTGAGGTTAACTAAATGTGAAGCCTTTCAGAATAAAAGCCCATCATTGATAGTTTATGCAAAACCAATCACAAAAATCTAAAGTTTGTTGCTATTGTGAGTCAAAGATGTCGGTCCCAAATGTCTGCATTGACACTTTCTGAACTTTATCTGGACCTCTAATACTTAATGAATTAAATGTCCAGGGTAAACGAGCTAAAATGCAAATAGCTTTGGGTAGAAGTGAAAATAAAGCAACAAAGGTAGATTTGAATAAACAATCAGTGATGGATGGTAAAATGTTTCAGCGTCCTGATTCAGTATCTGTGATGTTTCACTGCCCTCTAGTGGTGAACCTTTGTTGTGGCACATTCAGGCTTCCTCACTCTGAGAGCTCCCTCCACTGTCTGTTTCAAAGAATCACTTCACCCAAATTACAACAAGACATATTTTCTGTCTTACCTCCAGCAGCATCTTGTCAGATGTGCTCTGTGTTACAGTGACACAGAGTCACAATGACTGTGAGTGAGAGAGCTGCAAAATGTAATTCATTGTTTCTGATCTACTTTTCTTACACTTTTTGCATCCCATACTTCTGCAGTCCATCTCTTTGAACTTATACTGGTATAAAGGTTATTTCACTGTCTAAAGATGCACTGGAAGTGTCAAGTGAGCATCAAACC
>NW_025736958.1:0-1065 GCF_021292245.1 Micropterus dolomieu
ACGTAAATGTGTCATTAAGGTAGATTTGCTTATGTTAAATCTGCCTGCCACATCCCCATAGGACTTCTGGTTGTCCAAACACACACACACACACACACACACACACGCCAGAACACCGTTTGTCAGTGGAATCTTGGTTTGCTTTGTTTACTCTGATAGACTGTAGAGTGGGACAACATCATCCACGAATTTTTGGAAAAATCCTACAGAAGGGAGAGCACAAGCTTGAATTTCTTCTTGCCAAGAACACTACAGCCAAGATTGTACTGTTAACATAATATTGCTGTAAACAAACAATTCATTCATCTGTATAGTTTTTTAATGTTCAAATAAAATTAAAAAAATAGATACCCCTTATGAAAAAGTGAGGAAGAGGAGGAGAGACCCTCCCCGGAGGAAGCCCGGGGCCCCGTCTGGAGCCAGGCCCAGAGGGAGGGCTCGCTGGCAAGTGCCTGGTGGCACAGCCCGAAGCAGCAACGTGGCACGCTCTTCTCCATCCTTTGGACCCACCATCCATAGGACGATCCACAGGGGTCGGGTGCACTGCCACATGGGTGGCTGTGAAAGTCAGGGGCCTCGACGGAACAGACCCAGGCGACCGAGGCTGGCTCTGGGGATGTGGGACGTTACCTCTCTGTGGGGGAAGGAGCCGGAACTTGTGCGCGAGATGGATCGCGGTTGCAAGACAGGCCCGAAGGGCTGCAGCCTCTGCTGTGGCAGATGCAAAGCAGTGGGTTTGGGAGAAGTTCGGAGAAGGACTTTCGGTCGGCACCAAAGTGCTTCTGGAGAACTGTCCGCCACCTCAGGAGTTGGATGCGGTGAACCGTCCAAGCTGTGTAAGGATGGGACTCTGATGACCTCAACTGAGGATATAATTAGGCAGTGGAAGGAACACTTTGAGGAACTCCTAAATCCGACTGACATGCCCTCTCTAGTAGAGGCAGAGCTGGAGGCTGATGGGGGATGGGGTAGTCAAACAACTCCACAGTGGCAAAGCCCCAGGGATTGATGAGATCTGCCCAGAAATGCTAAAAGCTTTGGGTGTGGAGGGGCTGTCTTGGATGA
>NW_025736959.1:0-1034 GCF_021292245.1 Micropterus dolomieu
TGGTCTGAAAGCACCATCAGCTTTACAGACGAACTAAAGTCAGAAGTCTTTAATTACCGTTCGTACCAAACTGTGGACTAATCTCAGGATTGTCTACTTGACATTATGTTTGCTGGTTCTGGGAAGCTGAAAAATCTGCAGAGGAGTCTTGATATGATTGTTTCACAGGGTATGTAACGCTAGCTAAATAAGTAGCGTAGCAGCTATATAGTACATTCATTTGAAAAGTGAATGGACAATTATACATTATCAGTTAGCCAACAAAGCTAATCAAGTGGACTTATATGTTCTTAACAAGGTAACGCTGAGGAAAACCAGATAGAGCTCAGAGCACTGCGGTAACCTGAGCCGCAGTCTGATTTCTGTTGCGCCTAAAGCCATGTTATTACGGTAAGGACGAGGCGCGAGTTAGCCGAAGGTCCTGAAAGATGCATACGCGTTTTTTTTGTGATGCTCTTAGTGATTATATGAACACAAATACATACAACAGATAATAATATTACTAATAACAATAATGATTATTGGAGTATAATTTATTATGGCTTCTCCTTCCTAGTGTCCTCTACTATCACTGGTACATGTATCAACATTTTACTGTACCAACTTTGAGAGAGTGCACTGTGATTATCTCCATCAATTCAAACAGTTAACATTTCTGGGAACTTTGACGTTTCACCAGAACAGTTCCTTAATAGGTGACAGCACCTATTTCATATCTCCTGCTTCCTAGTGTCATCTATCACTGGTACATATATCAACATTTTACTGTACCAACTTTGAGAAATGATCCTCTAAAAACCCTTCATCAGCGAAAATAAACAAGACACACTTCTGTGAACTTTGACCTTTTACCAAAACAATTCCTTAATAAGTGACATCGTCTCCTTCCAAGTGTCCTCTACTATCACTGGTACAAATATCATAAGGTTTTACTGTACCAACTATGAGATATTGCACTCTAAAAATCCCTCCAACAGCAAAAAATTAATTAAAAGTTATCATTTCTGTGAACTTTGACCTTTGATCATAACAAT
>NW_025736960.1:0-1455 GCF_021292245.1 Micropterus dolomieu
GCTGACCCTGTGTGACCTCCTGAACCGGGAGCTGCTGGTTCTGATTAGCTGGGCCAAACAGATACCAGGTAAATATTCAAATCACCTGGTGGGGGAGGAACCTTCTTACCCGTTTGATAAATCAGTAATACGTTGTTCTGATCTAATATACAGCGGATTTGTCTGAATTATGACTGTTGTGGGTTTTGTATTTGGCCTCATGCCTCTGGGCCACCGTACAGAACACACCGTAACACCTGCTACTATCGTAATCACAAGATATTTTAATTATGAGATACAGAAGTCGTAATTACAAGAAATGGGCTTCAATTGTGTTCTTTGGTGAAGTTTCAAACAGTCGTTATGTTGCTCTTGTCAGACACCAGACTCCATTGATAAAAACAGTGATTTTACCTTTGTGGTCCAGCGCTGCCTTGATCGGTTAGTTTATGTTATTGTGTAACTGTGGGGTTTCTAACCCTTTAAAACACACAAGTCACACAAATTTAAAAACCCACCAAAATGACACAAACTAACCAGCAACTTCCATGTTCTGCAAATTTTACTGTTAGTGAAAATTACCGTTTTGAGGAGATCTTTATAGCGACTTATGTTAATAATTTCACCCAGAACTACAAGTAAAAAGGCATCACGTCGGATATATCAAATTATATTTTAGTACTCAGTAATCGGCTCTTCCCCACCCCGCTCAGGTTTCTCCAGGCTCTCATTGGTCGACTAGATGTCACTGCTGCAGAGCGGTTGGATGGAGGCGCTGCTTGTGGGCGTGGCCTGGCGGTCGCAGCGGCGGAGGAGATCGTGTTCGCCGGGAACCTGCGGCTGGACGAGGCCCAGTGTCGAGCCGCGGGACTGGCCGAGCTCTATAACAATAACAATGCTGCACAGACTCTATGCGTCACCTGACGGCGAGATAACAGGCGATGAACCTGAGCCCCGAGGAGGCCGTGACGCTGAAGGCCATGGCGCTCGCTAACTGATGTTAGCACACGTTGCTAATTACACTCTTTTGAACAAACTGGGGTGACAGCTGGCCGCCCTGTTATTGATTTACAATTATAAAAGGGGGGGGGGGGGGAGTGGTTATTGATTGGAGGCTGGGAGCTGAAGCATCACGGTATTGATTAGTTACACAAACACAAATGTTTTCTTGAGTCCTACGATTTGATGCGTGATTCTGTTATTCTTTATCTTTATTATCAACAAATCTCATGTTCTGACTTTAACCAACAACATGTCGGTCCGTCTCAATGCTTCCTGACAGAAATGAAGTTTCACGTTTGAAACGGCTCAGTAATTCCCTAATACACGTTAGTGGGGTCAGCTGTTGTTGATGCTAACGATGCTAACAGTGGAGGGACAGCAGTTGATCAATAACATCAGACTGGCTGTGTATGACTGCATTTAACACTCCTGTGGAAGCAGTGCATGATGGGACGCTGGTTGGTCCTTCCAGCT
>NW_025736961.1:0-800 GCF_021292245.1 Micropterus dolomieu
GGTTAAAATAAGTACGTATGTCAGTTAACATGTAAGTTAACTAACGTTACTTGCCTAACTTAAATAAAAATATTTAATGTTGACTTTTTGTTTCACACAGGACACAAACACTGCTCTCCTGGTTCAAAGTCCAGGTTCTGGCCTCTCATCCACCCCAACCACCACCTTACCCAGTCTAAAATATCATATCCCTTCCTTTACCCTCAAAAACTGACGCTGCAGGGCTTACCCCACTGCGTCGAACTATGCCGCTATAGGGATCCCCAGAGCGTTACAAACTGACGAAGATGGGTCTTGACCAAGCATCCATATGTGACTAGTCTGGGAGTGAGAACGGGTTGGCATTAATTGATTGTTTAGCTTTTTGGGTTGTCATTTTTTATAGCTTTATCGTTGCATCTATGCATCAATTTCATTTGACATGAAAGTGATTTAAAGTGGAAATAATCATTTAAATGCAGGTTTAACAGACAATGTAGCTGTATTTTTTTCATGAAACTTTACACGACTGATGGAGGACTCTCTTAGAGATATTAAGAACAGAGGATGCGTGTGGGCTCATAAAAAGTATTACCATTTCTTAAATTGTACAAATATTCATTCATTAATATTCATTTGTTCCAAATATTAAAACCACAATACAATTATTTCAAGATAAGCATTAAGTTGAATTTGATAAACTAGTACATTTTGCAATTTACAATTAAAAACCTGAGATGTAATTATATGTAAGAAATGCAACAAAAGTATTTTATAGGGTTTGGTTAGTTGTGATAATAACAAATGAGCAACTGAGCTAA
>NW_025736962.1:0-3616 GCF_021292245.1 Micropterus dolomieu
GATGAATCGAGAAAATTATGCAATCAAAAGCATAATCAGACATCTTCTGGGAATAATTCATCAAAAGTAAGAGCAGCAATCTACCTAAACTCCATGATACAAACTTAGGTTCCTTCTCAGCCGCTACGCTCCTCCAACGAACGCCACCTGGCTCTGCCATCCCTTCACACAAAGCAATCCCAGTCCCGGCTGTTCTCATCTGTGTCACCACGATGGTGGAACGAGCTACCACACGCCATCAGAGCAGGGGCGTCCCTCTCTAACGTCAAGAAGCTCTTGAAAACTCATCTCTTCCGAGAACACTTCCCCTTTTATTTTTATTTACATTACAGCGACTTACAACTGCTATACATGTAAGAGCACACCTCTGGAGCAACGAGGGGTTAAGTGTCTTGCTCAGAGACACAATGGTGGATGGGTTACAGGGAGTTGAACCTGGGTCTCTCACACCAAAGGCATAGTCTTATTCACTGCGCCATCACCACCCCTCTTATAACACCTCTAACACCTTCTTCTTCTATCCCCTACAATTATCTTGTATTGATTGCACTTTTTTGTGTTAACTCTTTGTTCTTTCCCTTGGTATTTACCTCATTGATGTGCAATCCCAGTCCCGGATGTGTTGTGTTCAGGAGCTTTGTAGGTAAGAAGAACAAATTTAAATTCTATTCTGGATTTTACAGGAAGCCAATGCAGAGAAGTTAAAGCTGTGTATTAATTCAGGAACTGCATCCTTTGAAGGGCGTGGCCTTCGTGGCACATGAAGGCATGCGGCCGCAAAAGGCTGAACCGACCGTTGTTAAATGAGACGGTCTGGTCTACGGAAGACTGTCTATTGCGTCATCAACTGACCCCGTCCTTACCCATGCGTGGGAAAGCGCCGCTCCTGTCACCTAGCAACCTTCATAGCTGCAGTCTACCGGCATTGATATTTTAACTCTTAATAGAGGAACTAGAGGTACTTTACCACCAGCGCCGCCGCATGATGTATCTCAGGCTGAGAGAGGACCCTGGCCAGGTAAATAGTGGGGGAAAGTAACTAAGAAACGTTACATTTTATATGTATTTAGGTACTATGGGCTTCCTAAAGCTAACTGCCATTTCACTTTAACAACATAATTTCATATTTAAAGAAAACCTAACCTTACTTTAATATTAAAATATTGACACTGTTTTTGTCATTGATCAGCAAAAACAAGTTTAATAGAAAGATATACAAGCCTTATCTAACTAAGCTCTCTACACTTCATAACAGTTGTTCTTCTCCTGTGTATCTCTTCATCAGCCCCGGCCCCTGTACTGCAGGATAAATCTGAGTGTGCCTGTGCTGGACAGGTTTTTTTAGCCAGCAGGACACACGGACTGATTCCTGGTTGAGTAGGGAGGCCCTGGGAGTGCTACTGGGCCTCCTAAACCAGGACGGGGACACGGATGGGGTGCCACGATTGAGACCCTGGTCTTTCTCTTCTGGCTGGTAAGTGGGGCATCATACAGGGTGGTCTCCAGAGTGTTTGCAATGCCTTGATCCTCTGTCCACCGCATCGTCCACAGAGTCACTGAGGAGGTGGTGGCCATTCGCCACAAGGTCATCCACCTACCGAAGACCCAGGATGAGTTACAACCGATATCCCGTGGGTTTGCAGGGCTGGCAAGACACAGAGCCTTTTTTACAGCAGCTGGAGCAATCGACGGCTGCCATGTCCGCATCAAGCCACCGAGCGGCCCTGATGGTCAGTGCTACAGGAACAGGAAACTGTTCCACCTTACAGTTAACTTGTTTAATTACTCCACATATTAATCTTAAGGTGTCTTTAAATCAAAACAATAGAAACTAAATCTTAAACAAAGAAAATTTGTTAAATTTAATGACTTTTAAAATAGAAAATAATAACAATTGTAATTTTAATCATTAATTCAACAATAAATACAAAACAAAGAAATAGAGTCATTAACTGGTCAATCTAATGATCTTTTATTGGATCTTTGAGTTTATAGCATGATTTAAAGTCAGTATTGAGTTTGATTAAAAGCTTATGGGTGAGTTTATTAACTGATTATAATTAAACACTGAAAAGCTCTGATTGACTCCAGGCTCCATAAAATCAAAAAAGTTTAAAGTTTCCACTGAAGTGAAAATTCTGCAGCTGAGCTCAAATTATTTCACATGTTTCCAGCACAATTATTAGAACATCAACGACTGGACATCGATTAGTTTATCAATAGAAAATTAATCGATAACTGAACATAGTTATCGATAGATCCAGCTTCTAAGATGTAAGGATTTAAATGACGAACTGAACATCTTTGGGTTTTACGCTCCTGGTCCAAATGTTTTTTGAGTACATCAGGTTGTGTGAAGTTATAAAATGACTGAAAAAATAAATCAATTATTGAGAAAATACAAAACCAAGCTTTAACATTATATAAACTTCTATATTCTTTTGTGCAAAACATCCAGTAAGTTGTAGACAGAACAGGGAAAGAGACAGAATGATGAATCAATCACTGGAGAAAATAATCAGCAGATTAATCGGTAATGAAAACATTTGCTTGTTGTAGCCCTTGTTTTTTAAATCAGGTGTCATTACACCAGTTTCTCTTCTCCTCTATCGACTCTTTTCTGTAAAAACTCCTTCAGCACGAGAAGCCGAGCTGGAAACAGGTGGAAATATTTGACTCCAGGAGCAGATTTTGTTGCTTGTCGTAAGATAAAATAATCTCAAAAGGCAAAAAAATATGAGACAGAGATTTGGACACCATCCTGGTGCATTAAATTTTCTATGAAAGGAGAAAGAGGCAGAAGAGAACCGGCTCGATGGACAGCATCAGAGGAAGCGAGAGGGAAACCAGGTGAACGGTTCCAGAGAAGACGAAGCGCGGCTGGTCGGTAGTGATATGGCTGTTGATCCAGGAGTGATACTGGGACACTCGGGCGTAGACTCCTGGGAAATTAGGTTGGGCGCAGCCTTCTCCAAAACTCACTACTCCAGCCTGGATCCAGGTTGAGCTGGTTTTAGTTACCAGCGGTCCTCCTGAATCCCCCTGCAGACGTCAGACAGGTTGGTTATAGTACTTTTATTTTATGGGAATAACAAACTGATGCAGATGCAGGATAAACTCTTCTGGAACCAGCGACAGATCTATTGATTAGTGCAACTTCAAACGTGTTTTGCAGACAGACTCACCTGGCAGGAGTCCTTTCCTCCCTGGGCCACACCGGCACAGATCATATTGCTTGTGATTGTACCGTAGGCAGCGTTACAATCACTGTTGGACACGATGGGAACGCTCACCTCCTGTAGGGTCTTTGGGGAAGGAAGGGAAACTGAAAAAGAAAAGGAGATATTAATGTTGAGTCTGCCTGGATTGTCTCACAGCCTGATCTTGTTGTGGTCCAGCAGTCCTTCCCTCTTGTCCCCTGTGTTAAGGTTTGTCAAGCTAAGACACAGGGAACTGGGATTTGGGCCCAGACACATAAAATACAGGTGCTGGTCATATAATTAGAATATCATCAAAAGGTTGATTTATTTCAGTAATTCCATTCAAAAAGTGAAATTTGGATATTATATTCATTCATTACACACAGACTGATATATTTCAAATGTTTATTTCATTT
>NW_025736963.1:0-425 GCF_021292245.1 Micropterus dolomieu
AATATCAACTGAAGTCATGAAACCATAAAACTATACTTACAAGTGTATAATTTAAATATGAGTCCCTGAGGTGGAATTGCAGAGGCCCGTAGATTACAGTTTTTCTCTTTTCTTGCCTCTTTTTCATGAAACTCTAAACACAAATCCACAACTTCTCACCCAATTCTCAGAACATCCTATTTTCAGGTCAAAATAAAGCTCTCCACTCAAAACCATTCTATCTTGTTGAAAAACCAAACTTTCCCCTCAGACATAACACACAAGCCCTCAAAAACACACACACTACAACACAGTCTTACACACTGGTGAGATAAATTCAAAACAATGCTAAAAAAAATGGTTATTAGTAATATTGCTTGTGATTCTCCCCCTCAAAAACCTTTTCACGTGATGAACACAAACAACAAATGTAAACATTAGCATAT
>NW_025736964.1:0-392 GCF_021292245.1 Micropterus dolomieu
TCTGCAGTAGTAACGTTTAAACGCCCGCTGGGTCGTCTCTGCAGTAGGAACATTTAAACGCCCGTTGGGTCGTCTCGGCAGTAGGAACATTTAAACGCCCGTTGGGTCGTCTCTGCTGTAGGAACGTTTAAACGCCCGTTGGGTCGTCTCTGCAGTAGGAACGTTTAAACGCCCGTTGGGTCGTCTCTGCAGTAGGAACGTTTAAACGGGCCCGTTGGGTCGTCTCTGCAGTAGGAACGTTTAAACGCCCGTTGGGTCGTCTCGGCAGTAGGAACGTTTAAACGCCCGTTGGGTCGTCTCAGCAGTAGGAACGTTTAAACGCCCGTTGGGTCGTCTCGGCAGTAGGAACGTTTAAACGCCCGTTGGGTCGTCTCGGCAGTAGGAACGTTTAA
>NW_025736965.1:0-1386 GCF_021292245.1 Micropterus dolomieu
TGTATATATATTAGAGGTGTAACGGTTCACAAAATGCACGGTACAGTTCTATATGATACACTTATGTAACGATTCGGTTCGTTTTCGAAACAGCAAAAAGAAATAAATGTCAGATAAATTTCCTTGATTTTATTTATTTTTTATTCTTTTTTTTTTAAATTAAAACTAACATCATAAAGTATCAGGCATGAGTTCCGCTTACATTAGGTTTTTCATTTGGTGTTGGGCAATGGTGTGTAGGGCTGGGCGATATGGTATATCGACAATGTCTCGCAAGTACCGCGATGTCGATTCTAACAGTCTGTTACAGACGATAATTGCCAATGTCAAAAAATGACATATTTCACATAGCCCTATAGTTATAGCCTGCGATTTATTCACATGCAATAACATGAATGAAATATTTTTTATAGACTAGTTAGCAGTGTTGGGGAAGCTACTCTGAAACTGTGGTTTGACCAGCTACAAGCTACTCGTAAGTTAAAGTAGTTAAACTACAGTCAAGCTACCCTTTTGGAAAAGTAGTTAGCTACACTACAAGTTACTATCAAAAAGTAGCTAGCTACATTGAAACTACTTTTGATTTTTTGAACAACGTATATATATATTATAAATAATTGAATAAGTGTCTGAGGAATGTTTTAAGTAAAATATTTAGAGTTTAAAACAATGCAATACAATTATGATTTCAAAGAATATTGTTTTATTACACACAACACTCAAATATCTCAGACTGTATGTCAAAAGTGCAAAATTGCAACAAATAGCCTACAACATTGCAAGAACAAAATATACATCCAACGTAAATTGCATGTAGAACATTTTCTCAAAAATACCGATTGAATTTGGACAAATAAGGCCATGGGTAATTAACGTTAGTTGTTTGTCCATCCTCCAAACTGCCGTCACGTCTTGCTCCATCATGGATAATCATAATATGGGTGTGTCAACCCACTTCTGTACGTCAGTGAACCATTAGCCGCAAGATGCATGATTAAACAACAGGTGGCGGTAATTGCAAAAAAATTAGTTTGTAATCTAACAAGAAGAAGAATATCCTTGCATCGCGGCGATCGCGCTGATTCGCGCAGGCTTGACAAACAATGTAGCTTTTGCTCGCACTACACCGCTACTTGATGCAAAAAGTAGTTAGCTACTGGAAAAGCTACACTGTTTAAAAAGCAACTGAGCTACTGCCAAGCTACTGAAAAATGTAGATAAGTTAGTAGCGTCGCTACTTGTAGTTAACTACTCCCCAACACTGCTAGTTAGTAGGACTAGGAATAGAAAATTGATTCTTCTTGATGGCATTCTTTAAGCGCAAGACATGAGAGAACGCGTCTGCATGCGCGCTGTTTTATGTGCTGTGCACTTTCACAAAGCGTG